>NC_056740.1:123515821-123565821 GCF_019279795.1 Protopterus annectens | reverse complement strand
GTAAACATTTGCTATGGCTGTACTGGTATTTTAGGTACTCTTTTGACTTCCATTTTATTCTGTATTCTGACCTATCATGCATACTAGAGGCATATCAGTGGAGTACATATCTTAGGTTTTATTAACCTACATTTCAGTTTCAGACTCCTTATCCTTCAGAACTAACATCCAACTGACTGACCTGTTGTATTCTGTCTGTGTAGGTCTGGAGGAGGGCTGTTCTCCATTGCCAAAATTGGAGGCCTTAGCACAGCCTTTCTTTGAGGTCATCTACACCTGTCCTGCTGACTGAGACTGTTGTTGGGTATTTGAGCCTCACTGACATGCATGTGTGTGTCCTATGGACACACATTTGGCCCACCACATGTCCTGCAGTGGGATGTGTCACCTTGTCAAGTACTGAATACTATGTTGACACCAGTATTTGCTATGGATTTAATGCTGCCCATATAGGTGTCTACTATCTGCTGCCATCCCATTCAACCACCTGATTTCCTTGCAAGCTCGCATCTGTACCATAGATACAAGTAGCAGAACATAGTACTCCATTCAGCAACTGATAGGGAGAATGACTTACCTTGGTGCTGTGCCAGTATTGAGAATGATGCTGGAGGGCTGACAATGTTGGATGTACATATTACACTCCCTGTACATGGTTAAGCACAGGTAGTGTCATGTTTGGCATCCCTTTTACTGTATGTGCGAGTCAGAGAGAGGTGTCATTCCCTGGGTTCCGACCATGTCAGTGTATGTGCTATGCGTTGCCTCTTTGCCAAGGCCTGGGCATACTTGGCATGCCTCCTTCTGCCTACAGGGACAGGCTCAGGTTGTTCCTCCTCAGAGTCAATCTGTGCCTGTGTTGGCCATGGCAATGGTGGGGTGCTGTGTGGTCCTGCCCCGTGCTGTTCCTGCTGCAGCTGTTTCCACAGGATCATATTGTGTACCATGGCACATACAATGAAAATTTGGGTACATGTAGCTGGAGAGTACTGCAAGGCTCCACTGGATATGTCCAGGCACCGGAACCATGACTTGAGTATCCCAAACACACGGTCTATTATGATTCTGGATTGTGCACGTGCCTCATTATGGATATTTTGTTCTGGTGCATGTGCATTTCTGATGGGTGTCATCAGCCAAGGCTCCAGTGTGTAGCCAGCATCCCCCATTAAGTGGCCATATAGGATGTCCCCACTGGCAAATCTCTGGTACAGCTGAGTCATATGTCAGATGTGGGAGTCATGTTAGCTTCTAGGGCTGCCAAATGTCCTGGGCATAGCACATTACCTGGCAGTTGATAGAGGAGAAACCCATGTGGTTTATGTAGACCCTACCCTGCTTGCTGGGTGGTGCTTTGATGTGTATATGCATGTAGTCTATAGCACCCACTACCTCAAGGTATTCTGCTATTTGGTAGAAGAGACGCATATTGCTGGTCAATGCCTCACGGATGTTGTGGAAATATATGTGCTCACTGGCATGTGCTGACATGGCATCCAGGAACTGGTGGAGTACCCTGGATGCTGATGCCTGTGAGATCCCCATGATATCCGCAGTTGGCCTTTGGAAGGTATCTGTGGTTAGTATTCTTAAGCCTACACATACCTTGGTATCCATTGGGATGGGTTCCTCTCTGTTGGTTCTGTGTGTAATGTGTGGCCGGCACAGCTCAACAATTTGCTGTAGGAGGTCCCTGTCCACCCTATAGCACTCTACTATCTCCAGCTCATATAGCCCCTGGTAGGTTACCCTGGGTCTGTACACTCTTCTCTTTCTCCTCACTGTGGGTTGGTCATCAGCATTCTCATCCTCACTACCCTCAGCCTCTTCCACATATTGATTTATGAGAGCGAAAGCAGCCCCTATAATTTTGTTCCTTTTGTTAGGCAAAATTTCCCCATTTATGTACACTACACTGTAGTGTAGAGTTTGTGGGAAAAACCAGAGGGAAAGGTGTTGGCATAGTTTATAGTAGTGTGCTGGGCTGGGTTGCTGCCTATGTAATTGGCTGATTCTGGTACATTTCACCTGCCAGCTATGCTAGTTCTCCTTGATTAACTTCCTACTGCTGTTTTCCCTTCCCATTGCCTTCCTGTTTAAGCCCCAAGGTGTGCCGCATAAACCGAGTGCTCAGATGTGAAAGGAGCTGAAATTTCCTGTTTTTTTTTTTTTTGTTTTTTTTGTTTAAAACCCACGCACACCCATTTAGGCAATGTAAATACTGCTAAGTAGCTTCAGGCCCACCCCGTTCTTTAGCTATGCTTAGCTAAGTGCAAACACGGGCCACAGAGCTCCAGTAAGCTTACAGCATGCATGACACACCCCCTTATGAAGTCATCTAGCTCTTAGGCTTACACCATGGTATTAACGCACCTACACGGTTGGGTGCAAGCTAGCACTAAGGGGAAATCTTTGATTCAGTATCATTGCCCTCATTTGCATAGGATTGACTGCTAATGCATGGTTACAAAACTGACACTCAACCTTCCCCCTTAGTAACTATTATTCCATGGTCTTGTTGTATTATGCATGCCATTGACTATTATGGCAAAATTATGATTTTGGTTTAAAAGCTTATTTCCAGCTTTTTTATTATTTTCTGTCCAATCCCGTTTGCACACCACTGCCCTATGCTTAAACGGCCGAAATTGGCAAACAAAAGTTATTTTTTATAATTTTGCAACTAATTTTCATGCCTATGGCCATATATTTGGCCTATGGCATGCCTAACCCTTCTAATACATGCATTTATATGAGCCGTCATGCCTCCGTTTTGTAGTTTACAGAAATGTTCTCAGCTACTGGCTTAATACATTTCTGCAGTTTACACTATTCCTGCACGGATGCCTGCCTGCTTCCTGGATCACTAATTCACCTCATTTTCATGGTTTTCACCAGCAAATGAGGTAACTAGCATACAGGGGCTGTCTCCATGTAGGAATAGTGCAGGACCACTCGTGCAAGTCCTAGGAGCTCATTCCTGGATCTCACGTCAGCCATATTGCCTGCAGCAGCTCTTGCACTACTCCTGCACACCGTGCAGAGCTTGCTGAATCCTGCAGAGTGTCTGTCTCTAAGGTGCAGTCATCAGATGCATCTAAGCTTGAATTTATTTCCACTCTTTTACAACAAATTGGAAATACATGATGTACTCTCCATTCTAGGCACAAGAGGATATTAAAGCACTGTATTTAATATCAGTAACTTAATAACTTCCGATGAAGGGCACATGTCAGTTCAAAAGCTTGAATAATTGCAAAACCTATGTTCATCTGTATTTCTATTAGATGTGTTCTAAAATTTTGATATGCTAAACTTTAATAATTTTGTTGTAAAGTTTTCTATCAAGATATTTACAGTTTGTAAATATTGATTTCCACTGTTTGTACTGGGTGCTCTTGTGCTGTCATTTTTAAGTATATAAATGTATGAATTTTATTACATTGTCATTCTAATGATATCCGTTTCATATATCAGGACAAAAGCACTTAACAAGCGTTTTTAATTTTAATGTGATTTTTGGTATTGTTGGCTCCTGGTAAAATCAGGAAGAACAATTTTCATAATGATAAGAGCTTTCTAATTAAACTAAACAGGAAACTAAGAAGATTAATTAAGTTCAACAAGGCCAATTATGAGGTCCAGATAGCCTCACAGGCTAAAGACAGCCACAAGACCTTCTAGAGCTATGTCCAAAACCTCAAAGGCAGCACACATCAGTGTGCTGAACTGGAGGTCAATGGTGCCACCTTCACAGAGCACAGTTACATAACAGATTTGCTATCTGACAAATTCAACTCAAACCTCGACCCTTATTCCACCACCTTTCCCCATGAAATACCTACTGGTATAACCCTCCCAACTGTTAACAGGGAGCCAGTTCTGGTGGGGCACTAAGGCCAAAAACACAGCATCCATGGGCCCTGACAATATCCTGAGATGCCTCATAAATAGCTTGAAACATGACCTATCTGGACCACTTTAGTCACTTATCAACTATAGCCTGAAAACAGGCTTTGGACCATGGAAATGGAAAACTACATTGTTATCTCACTTCACAGGGGTGAACTATTAATTCACCTCAGGAATTACAGATCTATTAGTCTGACTAATCTAATATGCAAAACCATGGAACAAATTATCATAGAAATGATCAACAAAGACATAGGCAACCTTCAGACACTGGACCCGTCCCAGTTTGGCTTTGTCAAGCGGAGGTCATGCCTACTAAACTCAGTGGACTTCTTTGAGAAGGTCACCAAGGCAATGGATGAGAGGAAAATGGTGTATACTGCTTACCCAGATCAGGCTAACATGCTCAATAAAATACCCCACTTGGGTATAGTTGATGAACTCAGCAAATTGGACATAAACCCCTGCATAACTTGTTGAGCTGCCAGCTGGCTCACAGACAGGACCCAGGAAGTCAGGATTGGAGAGATCACCTCCATTAAGTGGCTGGTCTCTAGTGGGGTACCTCAGGGCTCTATGCTGGGACTGGTCCTCTTTGGCATCTACTTCTTGGTGATAAAGGCTAATGTGAAGGGCCTTTGGCTGCCCAAGTTCACAAATGACTGCAGATTAGTTCGCAAATGACTACAGATTGAGAGCTATCATAGGTTTCCACCGCGTGTGTGTGTGTGTGTGTGTGTGTGTGTGTGTGTGTGTGTGTGTGTGTGTGTGTGTGTGTGTGTGTGTGTGTGATACAGTCCCCCACATGCGGAGTTGCAGGGAGGCTTGCACCCCTACAGGTATCTTAGAAGAGGGACTAACACAGACAAATGGCTGGTGCCAAAGTCATGGATTAAAACTCAATGCCAAGAAATGCATTATAGTGCCTAAGAGACAACCTGGTAGAAAGAGATCCTGGAACACATATCAACACTAGTCTGGAATTTGTCCAACATGTGGCCAAGGCAGTAAGAAAATCATTCTATGTCACCCAACTTATAGTAAGGGCATGCCATACAGGTCAAAGGAAGTGACAGTGCTTGTGACATAAAAAAGACATGTTTACAAGGCAGATATGTATCTCAAAAGATCCCAAAGCTCTGGAACAGGCTCCCCATCCATCTGAAGTAGAGTCCATCCTTAACCTTATTTAAACATAACCCTAACCAATGGATGGGAAATCAGAAATTCACTCAGGGTTTGGTCCCCCAGGTGCTCCACACAGCCTACCTGGACCTCGTAAAAGCCTTCGATACAATACCCCACTCGGGCATTATAGATAAGCTCACCAGCTTAAATATAAACCCCTATGTCACTAGATGGGTTGCAAACTGGCTCAAGGACAGAACCCACATGGTTAGAATTGCTGGAGCCATGTCAGACTCCAAACCAGTTACAAGTGGCGTCCCACAAGGCTCAGTCCTGGGACCTCTCTTGTTCGGTATATATTTCTCGGAGGTACAGACCAACACAGAAGGACTGTGGCTGACCAAGTTCGCAGATGACTGCAAACTAGGCGCCATAATCGACTCTCCAGCTGACACAAGCATCCTACAAAAGGGCCTCATAGAAACAGACAACTGGTGCGAGAGCCATGGCCTCAAGCTAAACACCAAAAAGTGTATAGTCATCCCCTTTGGCAAAAACAAAGTGCCCACAAATTACCACATAGGTAGTAATCCATTAAGTATGGAAGAAGTAATTAGGGACCTGGGGACCCAAGTTGATAGCAATCTCTCATTTGAAAACCACATAGCCAAAGTGGTTAGAAAAACATTTTATATAGCCCACCTAATCATGAAGGGATTCACATTTAGATCAGGGGAGGTCATCGTGCCTCTTTACTCGTCCCTCATCAGGCCCATAATTGAGTACAATGCCCCTTTTGGGATGTACCTTACCAGACACCTGCAGCAACTGGAAAGACCCCAAAAGTACCTCACCAAGAGGATCAAAGGGCTCAGACAGATGCCATATGCTGTCCAGTTAAAGAAACTCCAGCTCTACTCAGTGGCATACTACCTGCTCAGAGGTGATCTGCGCCTGACGTATAAAGCCATGTCCAACCCAGAATTAATGGACATGCTGCACCTCAGAAAATCCAAATCCCATTGAGCTATGCGCTCGAGAGACTTGAATCTCAGCACTGAAATAAATAGGACATGCTGGAGGGACAGATTCAAAACCCAGAGGCTCCCTTCACTCTGGAATAAAATCCCAGTCCAGGTTAGGCAGAGTCCCTCATTGACACTCTTCAAGAGGAATCTTGATGAGTGGATGGGAGATCGTAGGTTTACCCCGTGTATCACTTCTGTGTTACTGTTAGACAGAGGCACAGTATACTAACCTCAAAAAAGGGCATAGCAAAATTAATTTAAAATGGGAGGCGAAAGCCAAACACACTCTGGCTAGGCTTATAAATGCCCTAGGGCAAATAGCCTAGTATGAACCTATGAACCTATGAACCTATGTCTCTGACAGACCAAGGCAGGCAGTAATGCACAAACTAACATATCGTCCCCCAAATAACTTCTAGAAACTGTCAAATTAACATACCACTTCCTAATAAACACTCATGATACATTGGGTCAGAATTGGGTTGGTTGCCTGGCTAGATTTACAGAGGCCCTGCTGGTCATTAGCCTAGTATATGCCTATGAACCCATGAACTTATGAACTATGGCACAAACAACTACAGTAGTTTACTTTTTAGTTCTGTTGGAATACTATCTCTGCCACTGAGTCTTGTGCTGCATCTGATGCCCCACAGAGCATACACTGGCATCATAATGTGATTAAGCAATGAATCACATTACAGATGCACGGTACATGCTAATAGGTGGTGAAACACAGCACAGTGCATTTTAAGCTGCAGCCCTTGCACAGGATAAACAAGGATAGAGGGATATGAATACACATACAGTGGGTGTTATTTGGGGATGAAAATGTGCTGAACTCATGTTGGAACACTACAATAAACCTCTGTAAAGAGCAACATCTACTGAAAGAGTGAAAACTGAGTGCTTGTGTGTGGAGTGGACTCTGCTCTCATTATACAGGATCTTCCATGTTACCCTCAAGCTAGACATCAGCATGTCATTCATAGAAGTGCAAACATATTGACACATTGAGTGCACTACTCCATTTACAACAAGTCACATCAGGCCCAAATCATTAGTTACAGTGTTCAGCTTTCATGGGAAAACCAGGGGAAATAGTGAATATACACTTAGTGTAATCACACATATAAATACATGTGTGTGTGTCTCTGTGTGTGTGTGTGTGTGTGTGTGTGTGTGTGTGTGTGTGTGTGTGTGTGTGTGTGTGTGTGTGTGTGTGTGTGTGTGTGTGTGTGTAGATGTGTATATCTATATCTATATCTAAGCTATATGTAGGAACCAGCCCTTTTATTGAACATTTGGAATACTGAACATTTACTTTGCAGGTACAAATGATTGAATAATTATATGATGACAGAATGCTGGTATTACACACTACAGTGGGGAGTGGGAATCTGCCCATTCCCTGCTGTTTTCCAGTCTTGAAGTTGGTATATACAAGTAGCAGTTTGTGTGTATGGCACACTCCCCACATGGGGGTTATAGTAGGGCTTTCACCCTTACAAAAGATATGTTTTCATTTTTATCTATTTTTTTTTTTTGTTTTTCAGTCTTCTGACTTTTGATCTTTTCTGCTCAATTAAATTAGGCTTGTTTTTGAGAGTGTTTGACTAAAGGTAGTGCATGCATACATGTGTGTGTGTGTGTGTGTGTGTGTGTGTGTGTGTGTGTGTGTGTGTGTGTGTGTGTGTGTGTGTGTGTGTGTATATATATATATATATATATATATAGAGAGAGAGAGAGAGAGAGAGAGAAAGAGAGTACACTTATAGGTTCATAAGTTCATAGTTTGGTACTAGGCTATCAGCCTTAGGGCCTATATAAGCCTAGCCATAACATTTCCCTGGCTATTTCTTCCCATAATATTTACTTCCCTGGACCCCTGTCTAGCAGGGTGACTGACGTGAACCCCAGGGTGAATTTCCTATCTCCCATTCAATCGTCAAGGTTCCTTTTGAAGAGGGCCAAAGAGGTGCTCTGCTTGACATGCAAGGGCAGTCTATTCCAGAGTCTGGGGAGTCTCTGGATCAGGAACCTATCCCTCCAGCATGTTTTGTTCATTGTGATGACAAGGTTTAGATTCCTGGAGTGTGTGGCTCTGAGGGATTCGGATTTCATTAAGTGTAGCATATCCAACAGCTCTGGGTTTAACATGGCCTTGTATGTTAAACAGAGATCGCCTCTGAGTAGACAAAATGTGACAGAGTATAGCTGGAGTTTTTTTAGATGGTCAGCATCAGCTTTAGGCCTGTGATTCCTTTAGTGAGGTAGTTCTGTGGCCTTTCCAGTTGTTGCAGATGTCTTGAGAGAAACATACCAAATAGGGCATTGTATTCTATAATGGGTCTAATGAGGGATGAGTACAGTGGGACAATGACCTCCTTTTTTCTGGATGAAAAGCCCTTAGTGATGAGGTGTGCCACATAGAAGGATTTCCTGACTGTTGTGGCGATGTGGTTATCGAAGATGAGACTACTGTCCACCTGTGTCACTAAGTCTCTTATCACATATATACATATATAGATAGAGAGTTTATTCATGCTATCAAAAGTGCTGTTTATCAACAGAGTGAATGACTTTGAAATGTGGTCAGCTGCTCAGTTCACTGAATGTTGAAGATAGAAGAAGGGAGATTGAATTGGTGTGGATAAGGTAAGTGTCGGATTGGGATATTAATGTAAAAACTTTCAGATATGTTGGTAGTTTCTGCATTAGTGAGTGGGAGTGCTTGTGCAACTGTGGTTAGGTTTAACGTAAGGGATATATTAGGAGTTAGTTAGGGATTTAATGTTGTGCAAGGATATTGCTGCATGTGGTGCATACCTGAGTGTGTCATGTAGAGATAATAGAAGGCATGGGTAGGGGCTTCATCCTCACACCATCGGCATGCTTCATAATGTGAATATTTTAAGCTGGAGCAGTATTGGAAGTGGAGCATGGCAAACTACCATACATATACTTCATACGCACAAAAAAGGAATGTAGCACAGAGCACCAAAATAAAGTAAACGTACTTTATTCAAAACGTTTTCGCCACTGTTAAATAGCAGTAGCTTCCTCAGACAATTGAAAATAAAGCAAGTTAATGCTTTATAGCCCTACAACACAGCATTAGTGACATCACATCCTTTACAAATGAAACTGGTTGTTGTATTCATTTAAAGGACCCGCCAGGAAACAACCATAAAAAACAAATACCTGGCGTTATACACTTTTAAAAGCAACTATCCATAACAATGCCAAAATAAAAATAGAACAACATCAATTAAATATGGACAAGTAATATAGCTGTGTTGTGGAATTTACACCATAATTAAATATCAAAAGATATCAAAAAATATATGCATATAATCAACAACATATTAGATAATACAATTAATTCAGCCAAACCTAACTACAACAGCAAGTCCTAACATAACAATGTTTAGCCCATCATATCTAAAAAAGTCTTTTTATATATATAAGAGATATTTCACAATGTTTTAAAAATTTTTATTTAAAAACACATTAAAATTAGTGAGATTATCTAGGCAAAGGCAGTGAATTATTTGAATTGTGGTCATACACCTGAAGGTGGAAACTAAAATGTTTCAATCAACTAAAAACTTTACTATCAAGGCCTAAGGTAACTTTTAAGTTTTAATATTACCGATATATTACATGCTTCGTTTAAGCCTGGTGGAGCGAAGGCGTTCAATAACAATTGCCACTCCAACTCTTTTATTTCAAGAAGTAAGGGTTGGGGACCACCTCTTATTCCTAACTGTACCAAATCAATGCCCATGAAGCAGAAGCTATGCCCAGGATTATCGAAAACATGTTTAGAAAGGGCATTGTCTACTTTCTGCTTTTTTATGGCATAATCATGTTGGTAAACCCTGTCACGTAGTCTACGGTCAGTTTTACCAACATAATATGCCCTGCAGCAATTGCAAAAAGCGATGTACACTACAGATCTTGTCTCACAGGAGATTCTATATTTAATAAAATATTTTACATCTCCAATGGTGAAAGAATTCCCTGCCTTAATTAGTCTACATTGATTGCATGTGCCACAACTAAAAGTGCCCGTTTGTCTAGATGTAATTTTTTGTGTATCCGAAGTTTGTAATAGGTCCTTAAGATTTTTCCCCCTTTTATACACAAATAAAGGGAAGGTACCCAAGGCTTCAAGTAGGAATGCATTATTTGAAATGAACTGCCAGTTTTTTCTAATAATGGAGCACACTGACCTAGCATGATTTCCATATGTAAAAATAAACCTGGCCACTTTATCATTAAAGTAATGTAAAGGCTCATCAGTAATACCAAGATGGACAGTATCTGATGAAATTTCCAGAAGTTGGTCAGCCAGATCAAGGGTGTGTGGAGTGTTTAAATTGACTCCCTCAAGAAGGGGTTTATACATTGTTATGTTAGGATTTGCTGTTGTAGTTAGGTTTGGCTGAATTAATTGTATTACCTAACATGTTGTTGATTATATGCATATATTTTTTGATATCTTTTGATATTTAATTATGGTGTAAATTCCACAACACAGCTATATTACTTGTCCATATTTAATTGATGTTGTTCTATTTTTATTTTGGCATTGTTATGGATAGTTGCTTTTAAAAGTGTATAACGCCAGGTATTTGTTTTTTATGGTTGTTTCCTGGCGGGTCCTTTAAATGAATACAACAACCAGCTTCATTTGTAAAGGATGTGATGTCACTAATGCTGTGTTGTAGGGCTATAAAGCATTAACTTGCTTTATTTTCAATTGTCTGAGGAAGCTACTGCTATTTAACAGTGGCGAAAACGTTTTGAATAAAGTACGTTTACTTTATTTTGGTGCTCTGTGCTACATTCCTTTTTTGTGCGTTTACCAGTTTGTTTACTTTCTTTTGTTGTACCAGTTTGAGCTGTAAGGAATGACTAGCCCTGGAACGCCAAATTTATTCGGGTCTGGGACCCCTGCTTCAGGAGCAATTGATGATACCAACGATACCAACAACTTCGACAGGCTTATGACTTTTCTTACGCAGCGGTTAGATGCTATAACCGCCCGCCTTGACAAAATTGAGTCTACACCTACTACCAGCGTAGGTTCCCGTGCCGGGAACATTTTGCCATCTGGGACTACTTGTTCATTACCTCCGGGACAACCACAGAGGATGTCTTTACTTAATGTAGCCAATCCGGCGGACGTAGGCACTGGCGTCCGCAGTATCCTGGTGGGCTCAAATCAATCGGAACCGCTACGCTTGGGGCAAACAGATGACCCCGCTTTTGGTTTCAGTGGCACGGGAGCAAATAATCACGCTCGACCTGTGGATATGAGGAATACTCCTGTGGGGCTTATTGGCGTGCCTACTTTCTATGAATGGGTTAAAAACATCGAGGCGTTCGCTTTTGGGATGCCTAACAACTATAGCTCGTCGGCCTCAGGACCTGTTTCTCCAGGTAACAGCAATGAAATTTTATCAAGTAACTTAAAATTACTTGATTCTAACATGTTAAAGATAAAAAAACTGCAGCTTGAAGTATCCTACTTCAAGCAATGTATTAGTGAAAATGTAGTGCCAAAAGGGTTAAGAAGTTTGTTTACCCCTACCAGACTGTTTCAAGATGGGGCCTTTTCGGATGCCCTATCCCAGTTGCTCAATAAACAAGGTCTGGAATTAATGGAATTGATGGTGACTTATTACGGGAAGCATATTGACATTTTACTTACTGAAACTAATGCTCTTAATGACAGTATCAAAGTGGACATTAATTTTGCTAGATATAAGTATGATTATGAGAGAATCTTTGAAAGTATTGATGCCCTACTTGTTAAATTAAAAGTGAACAAGAACAAGAAATTAATTAGGGATAGGCAAGCTTATGCTAATGATGTAGCCTACCCTAACTTGTTCACAAAAGAAAAAGGGCCTACTAATGTTTCTGAACATTTGGGAAGTGGGAATCATGAACCTGGTACTAACTTTCCAGACATGACTGCTGACCAACAAAATCTGGACCAGGACGATGGTGATGAGGGGTCGTCGACTCACCAGCTTAGAAGAAGCAATAGGACTAAGGCCAGTGTTAATTACAAAGAACAACGGCCTAATAACCAAAAGAAACCTTTTTTAGGGCGGAGGAATTATCAGAGGAACAACAATCGGAACAGGCCGAAGTAGATACTAATTTCGGACTTCCACTTATAAACTCTGATAAACCTAGTATTTTAAAAAATAAAAAAGGTGACTTCACTGTTTACAATTTTTCTTGTTTGGAAATTGAACAAGATTTAATTGAATTACTTGCTCATGGGTTAAATTTTGTACCCGATCAGAAAATATGTTTGTCAAAACTTCTGATCGAATTTAAGTGCTTTGTGAGAAACCTTAACCTTAAGGCTATGTTTAAGGGTCTCCCTAATACGCAAAATGCACCGTTTAAACTACTTAGTAGCTTCAATCCACCCCTGCATCCCATCCTGAACACCTTTGAGTACGTGTGTGAATTGGATTTTAGGGAATTGGTTGGGAAAATCCAGTGGTTTAACAACTCTAGTAATATCACACTAGAACAAAGAAAAAGTTTGAACAACTTAAGAAATTTACCCATTAGGGTAATGAAACCAGACAAGGGTGGGGGTTTAGTCATTCTTGACAAGGATGACTACCAGGGTAGGATGCTTAAAGTATTGAATTCTCCTGCTTACGAACTATCATCCCTTAATGAAACATCAGGGCAATACACTAAAATCAAAGGGTATTTCAGGGACTTGTTCATTGAGGGAAGGATAAATATAGATATGTTTAACTTTATTAATATTTCGTTCCCTAAAATCCCTGTCATGTTTGGGATTCCAAAAATTCATAAGAATTTGGAGGACCCACCCATGCGTGCCCTTATTGACGGGAGAAGTTCTATCACCCACCCTTGTTCTAAAGTTGTTGACCACATCCTTGGAAAATATTTGAAGTTACTACCTCAAATTTGTAAGGATTCCTGGTCCTTCCTTCAAGCTATAAATGATGTCCCCTATTCAACCTCCAACAACTTCCTTACAATCGATGTGGTAGACTTATATACGTCTATACCACATCAAGAAGCACTGGAATGGGTTGAGCTTATGCTAATACATCTTAATGCTTTGAGGGATGAAATTGAAGTAGTCACCTTATTATTGGACATCATTCTATCCTCTAATTTTTTCATCTTTAATAACTGCTACTACTTGCAGAAAAGGGGAATAGCCATGGGCTCACCCTGTGGTGGCAGTGTAGCCAACTTAGTAGTCGCCTATTGGGAAATGAACGTTCTTTTCAAGAACCCTATATTCAAAAAGGTTAGTAAATTCTACACCCGGTTCCTGGATGATGTGTTCATTCTCACTCAAGGCGACTACCATATCACTACTAAGTTGGTTGAAGAGATGAATGAGTCCAGTACTTTCTTAAAATTTACTTACAACTTTTCTACTAGTGAAATAGACTACTTAGATGTTAAACTTAGAAAGGACCCTTCTAATAGCGGCATCTTTTCTAGCATTCATAGGAAGCATACTTACTGCAATGCTTTCCTACATTTCACCAGTAGTCATCCATGGAAACATAAGAGATCAATTGTTAAAGGACAACTGGTCAGGGCCACTCGTATGTGTAACACTTCTATGGCCTTTGATGAGGAGTGTTTAACCCTCAAGAACATGTTTTTAAATAGGGGCTACCCGGGTGACCTGATTGACGGGTTGATTAATGAAGTGTCCACAAAAAGGGCTGCGGGATTTTATAAACCCCTTCTTGAGGGAGTCAATTTAAACACTTCACACACCCTTGATCTGGCTGACCAACTTCTGGAAATTTCATCAGATACTGTCCATCTTGGTATTACTGATGAGCCTTTACATTACTTTAATGATAAAGTGGCCAGGTTTATTTTTACATATGGAAATCATGCTAGGTCAGTGTGCTCCATTATTAGAAAAAACTGGCAGTTCATTTCAAATAATGCATTCCTACTTGAAGCCTTGGGTACCTTCCCTTTATTTGTGTATAAAAGGGGGAAAAATCTTAAGGACCTATTACAAACTTCGGATACACAAAAAATTACATCTAGACAAACGGGCACTTTTAGTTGTGGCACATGCAATCAATGTAGACTAATTAAGGCAGGGAATTCTTTCACCATTGGAGATGTAAAATATTTTATTAAATATAGAATCTCCTGTGAGACAAGGTCTGTAGTGTACATCGCTTTTGCATTGCTGCAGGGCATATTATGTTGGTAAAACTGACCGTAGACTACGTGACAGGGTTTACCAACATGATTATGCCATAAAAAAGCAGAAAGTAGACAATGCCCTTTCTAAACATGTTTTCGATAATCCTGGGCATAGCTTCTGCTTCATGGGCATTGATTTGGTACAGTTAGGAATAAGAGGTGGTCCCCAACCCTTACTTCTTGAAATAAAAGAGTTGGAGTGGCAATTGTTATTGAACGCCTTCGCTCCACCAGGCTTAAACGAAGCATGTAATATATCGGTAATATTAAAACTTAAAAGTTACCTTAGGCCTTGATAGTAAAGTTTTTAGTTGATTGAAACATTTTAGTTTTCACCTTCAGGTGTATGACCACAACTCAAATAATTCACTGCCTTTACCTAGATAATATCACTAATTTTAATGTGTTTTTAAATAAAAATTTTTAAAACATGTGAAATATCTCTTATATATATAAAAAGACTTTTTTAGATATGATGGGCTAAACATTGTTATGTTAGGATTTGCTGTTGTAGTTAGGTTTGGCTGAATTAATTGTATTATCTAATATGTTGTTGATTATATGCATATATTTTTTGATATCTTTTGATATTTAATTATGGTGTAAATTCCACAACACAGCTATATTACTTGTCCATATTTAATTGATGTTGTTCTATTTTTATTTTGGCATTGTTATGGATAGTTGCTTTTAAAAGTGTATAACGCCAGGTATTTGTTTTTTATGGTTGTTTCCTGGCGGGTCCTTTAAATGAATACAACAACCAGCTTCATTTGTAAAGGATGTGATGTCACTAATGCTGTGTTGTAGGGCTATAAAGCATTAACTTGCTTTATTTTCAATTGTCTGAGGAAGCTACTGCTATTTAACAGTGGCGAAAACGTTTTGAATAAAGTACGTTTACTTTATTTTGGTGCTCTGTGCTACATTCCTTTTTTGTGCGTTTACCAGTTTGTTTACTTTCTTTTGTGATACATATACTTCATAGACAGATACCTGCTGTTCGGTTTTTCGATGTTAAACCAAAGATTTTGTCTGACAGTCCATACTTCTTTATCCCAAATCCTGGAGAAAATAGGTGTAGCAAATGCAAATAGGGGTCATGTAAGTTATCATTTAAAATATTTTTGGGGAACTCTGTGGAGTCAGACAGGCAGGAAAGCATTGAAAGGAGAAGTAGAATAGTGCTGCATAAGTGAACTCTCTTCTGTGTCTCGAAATTTTTGGGTCTCTTGCTAAAGCCTTGATGTAATTGTGATGTTATAATTTAATATTTCAGTGATCACAAAAAACTCTGTATCCTGAACTTAGAATGTTCCCAAGTAAAACCTTTAAGGGGTCAAGATTCCTTTAATCTTTACTACTCCATCATTTGTTAGAACTACTTTGCAGTGAAAAGAGTATGGTCTTTTTAGTCATAAACTTGCTTTATACCCCTCCTGCCTTATATGATGCCATTAAATATATGGGCTAAATTACTTTCAGTCTATTCTTTGCATGCATTTAGTGCTGTGATTTATTGCTGTCTCGGAAGAGTCACCTTTAGCATGAGTGCTCTACTAGGTCTGCCTTGATATATGCCTTTTCAGCCACTTGTCTGGAAAATTCTAACAAACTGACTCTTTAGTTTTCAGCATGCCAGGATTTTGAATAGAAGTCAATATTCACAAAAGACAGAAACTTGTAACTAACAGAAAAATGGAAGTAGTGCAAGCATTGCAGCATTCACTAGTGGTGAGATAGCTGTTCAAATACTGCATCAAGTTGAAGAGGCTGTACTTCCTTAAAGTGACATAAGCATGGTGGCAGTTCAAGGAGGCTGTGATGTGGTATGATCCCACCAGTGCCAACCAATATGTGATGACCCCTCTATAGGCCAGTAATCAAAGATCTTGAATCCTCACCACTGACACTAGAGAGGGATGTGTACTTGGAACAGAAATGGATACACTCAGTGTTTCCATATGCAGAACTCTCTGCATCAAGCAAAATTCCCCTTAAGAGCATGCAGGGAACACACTCAGCCTGGGTTTGGATCTCTATATCTGTCTCCATCCAGGTCCCCAATAAGACTCTGCACTGGTACAGCTGTAGGGTTTGGTGCCCAGCTGAGTATCCAAGCCAAGACCTCCTACACCCTCTCTGTAAACTCAGTGCTTCATGCCTCTGCCCCAAGTAGCTGACACACACAATGAGAGATTTGATTTTACACACACACACACACACACACACACACACACACACACACACACACACACACACACACACACACACACACACACGCGCGCGCACACACACACACACACACACACACACACACACACACACACACACACACACACCTGGGAAAGGGGGGCACATATTTACCTGCTGTGCCCCCTTCTGCCCAGAGGATAAGTTAGTTATCACTGCCACCAGACACTGCACAATCAGCTACTCTAAGGCCCTTAACAAAGCGTGTCCAATTATACTGTGTAATATTAATACTAATACAAATAGCAGTAGTCAACCCAAGATGGTTAGGCCTCTGGTGTGGCCCACACTGTCACCAAATAAATATAAGCACTCTCAAAATTTAAATACTTTCTACAAGGATCATCCACAAAAAAGCTTTAAATATATTTAATAATAAATGATAAAAGAGCATGAAAATACTGGATATATATTCACAGTAAACCACAGGGTTCAAATCACAGGAAAGACTGAAATAATATTGATGGACAGGCTTATACAAATAAAGAAAAACTAAATAATAAACTAATCTTGCTGTAGATTCCTGACTAAGCTAAAGAAATTACTGTTCCCTAGTAACTTACTTGGGCAAGGCAAGATGAAATACAGGATCTTCCATGTCTTTCTAGTCAGGCCCTGAAACAGAATACTTCTCACTTAGAGATTACTTCATTTAAAATATAATATCCAAGATGACTTGAAGAATGACCTCATCTGGTCACCTGATTCTAGGTTCCCACAGTATCTCCTCTGATGCTGAGTCAGGAATTTAGCACAGATGGCTACAGTACACTTGTAAATGTTTATGGCAGTGGAGCTTCTCCTCTTTTACTGAGCTAATGAACTAAGGCTTCTTCCAGATGTAATGTCTCTGGTCCTATTGAGCACTGTGGGGTGAAGCTTTAATGGTTTAACAATTCATTTACATTTTTCTTACTTTTCTTAAAATAAGCCAGCTGGTTAACCTTTGCTGTGCCAGTGTTCTCTATTAAAATACATACATTTAATTCAGTCATAATAATACATGTACATTTCTTTTCATTCCAGCCGGGTGCACTGTTGATACATTTTAACACAAGCAAACCTCACAAATACATTTTCAGCACAAGCTTCTGCACAAATCAGTTTGACATACAAATGACATATAATTATTTACAAAATTCCAGCTAGCTGTGTTGGAGCAAGTCATACATCCACTGCTCTACTTTGCCTGGGTTGGCTGGCAGTACCTTCTATTGCCACAGAGGCATTACAGAGTAGGAGATGCAGAGAGAGAGAGAGAGAGAGACACACACACACACACACACACACACACACACACACACACACACACACACACACACACACACAGTGTATGAGAGAGACAGGGACAAAATACAGGCAGCACCCACCTGAAAACATATATCTAAGAGTCATTGTGCCTCCGTTCAAAAGTACATAATGCAAACCTCCATACAATCCAACATCCTAGTCATAGGTGACTCTATTTTGAGACACACTGATACACTACTCACCAGAATGTGCAAGAAGAGGGTCCCGGTCAATTGCCTATCAGGTACCAGGATTTACAACAACATCATCTAGGCACTACTAATAGACATATGATACTGTCATAGTACACATGGGTACTATGACAGTAATAAATACATACAGGATGCTGTCATAGTACACATGGGTACTGTAGCGGTAGGTATATGATAATCTCATAGTACACATGGGTATAAATGACTTGAGCTGTACATCCCTAGACTTTGGGGGGAAAAATGATGGAACGTTTGGAATATGTGTCTGAGGCAGGTATGAAACTAGCCTTGAGCAGCATATTGCTATCACCAAGAATGATGTCACAGTATAATCAAAAGATTATTGACTTCAGCAATTGGTTTAGTTTCAGTTGTTATTCCAAGGAAGTTCAATATATATCAGCCTTGGAGGGCTTGGTAGACTGTGCTTTGTCAGGAATGGCCTGCACCTGTCCCCTGAGATTTTGTATAGTGGATAAAACCTTTTCCATCCCCTTTAGTGCCTTTTTTAAGCAATATCAGTCCTCAAAACTTCTAACATATGAAAACTCAATGCTAGGATCATTAACAGAAAAAAGCTCAACAATCTACAAGCACTTCTTACCCTGAGCAACATTGATATATACATCATCACAAAGACATGGCTCAAGACCATTAAAAGCACTTTGTCATTTCAGAGTTTCAACATCTGCCACACAGTCAGGCCCACCACACTAGACAAAGGCAGTAAAGGAGGCGATATCTTCATATCTGCAAAAAAAAGAAAAAAAACACTTCATCTCAAGAATAGTTAGACAACATACTAATCTGGAACTTCTCCATGTCTATCTTACCATTAACAAGATCCCTTATCATATCATGGTTAAATACAGGACACCTTCACCCCTAAACTCCTTCCTAACTAGCACGGAGTCTCTAAGCATTAAACCAAACATGAGTGTCATGTGGAACGTTAACTACCCCTCCATTAACTGGGAGATGTATGCATCCTCTAACATCTGTGCCAAGAGAATTCTGTACTTCTTCAGTACAAACACTCTGAACCAGTTAGTCTATACACCAGCCAGGGATAATAAATTCCTGCATGTGGTCCTCACTGATATTGGACAGCTCTGCTTCCTACCAATTTTAACTTCCTCTATTGTCAAATTGGACCACAAATCAGTCACATTCACTTTAAGATTAAAGCACAAACATCCTCCAATACCTCGGTATTAAGAGATTATTCAAAGGCTAATCTACTGAAACTGCTTGATAATTTAGCAAAATTCAACATCCCCTTCCATCTTGATGATCCCATTGCTTAAGAGAAATCCATTGTCACCAAATTCAGTGTGCAAGTAAATAGCTGCATAGATATATCTGTCACTCTCCAAAGTAAATAAAATGCAAAATTCAAAAATAAACCCCTGTGGCAGAACCCATATATAAACAGGTTCTATAACAAAAGAAAAAAAAAATCATTGCATGTAAAGATATATGTAACTCTCATGATGCAAAAAAGCTCTTCCTGAAAGTAATGGAGAACTCTGGACCCTGATCAAATCAAACAAAGCCAGACAAGAGGTAAAAAGAGTCAGCTAGGCAAAGGGAAAATACAAAGTCTTCTTTAGCTATGTTAGAAACCTTAGAAATGATGCCCAGCATTGCACAGAATAAATGATATCACATACTTTGACCCAGGGGACATAGTCAGTCTACTAGCAGATAAATGTTATTCTAACTTCACCTCCCCATCCCACCTACATTCCTAAATCTCCTACCCACATCTATACTCCTACCCCAAATTTCCCATGAACAGGTCCTCAAGGTACTACTCAGGGCTGTATAACTTACAGAGCTGGTTACTGCCCAGGCTAAAACAAGATCTGTTAGACCCCTTACAGAGGCTAGCCAATGTCAGTTTCGATTTCCAAACAGGCTTTGTGCAGGATGAATATAGAACAGCAAGTGTCACCCCCTTGCACACAGGTAGGGCATCAATGGACACAGGAAATGATTGACCCATAAGTCTGACCAGCCTCATCTCTAAGATGGAAATAATAAACAAGAACATAAGTAACCTAAAAAACAATTACCCCAGCCAGTTTAGATTTGTCAAAGGTAGATCCTGCCTACCTTACCTGTTAGATTTCTTAAGAAGGTTGTTAAAGCAATGGATGAGGACAAATTAGTACAGACCTCACAAAGGCATTCAATACTATTCCATATTCGATTATCATTAATAAACCATCCCAGCTAAATGTTAATCTCTATGTAATTCAGTGAATAAAAATTTGGCTCACAAATAGAACCTAGCAAATTAGGGTAGGCTGCTTTAGTACCTCAAAAAAAAAAACTGCTGCTAGCAGTGTACCCCAGGGTTCAGTCCTTGGGCCACTCACCTATGGCATTTACTTCTTAGAGGTCAAAGTTACTGTTAAGTGTTTATACACGATTATAAACTCCCCAGAGGCTCATAGGTTTATAGGTAAATACTAGGCTAATGATAACAAAAGCCTTTTTAAAGCTTAGCTGTGCATCCCAAGTATATTCAACAAGTTTGGTACTCTAAAGATTATTTTTAGGGTTGTGTGCAAACAAGGGCATGTTGGTCAAACATTTACAGGTTGCCACTAGCCATTAGAGACATATGTGAAAGACCAGTAGTAAATTTCTGATTTCCCATCCACTGGTCCAGGTTATACTTGAAAAGAGTCAGGGGAAACACTCTGCTTCACATGAATGAGAAGCCTGTTCTCTGATATCATACCTGTTGCTCCAACATGCCCTATTTATGTCACAAGCAAGGTTTAAGTCCCTGACTCAGATAGCTCTGATGCTATTTGTTTTGTAGACGTGCAAGAGGTCCATCAGAGTGGGATTTTAGGATGCCTTGTATGCCAAACATAGCTTGCCCCTTTATGGTCTGTAGGAAACATGTTTTTAATGCTTTGTATTCTTTTTGTGAGGAACCTTTGTGGACATTCCAGTTCTTGCATGTGCCTGGTCCGCTATATACTGAAGGGCGCATTTTTTAATCATAGGTCTGATGGAAGCTCAGAACAGTGGTTCGGAGACTTCCTTGAACCTAGATGCTATACCCTTGCTTATAAGTTGAGCTAAATAGAATGCTTTCTTTTCTACCTTAGGCACATGCTGGTCAAAAGCCTGATTACTGTCTACATGCATCCCCAAATCCCTGACTAATCGGTATGCTCTTAGGGGTGTGTTATCAATGATGTTGTCTCCTGGGGTAGCAAACTTTCCAAAGGGTACTATTATGCATTTCTTGCCATTGATTTTTAATACATGTCTATGGCAGCAGTTAATTGTCTCTATTAACCCTTCTTGGAGGATAATAGTGTCTTGGGAGAGTCTATGACTGCTCCCAATTTGCAATCATCTGTAAACTTGGTCAGCCAGAGGCCCTTGCTTTTGGCCTTAATTTCCAAGACGTAGATGTCAAAAAGGAGAGACCCAGCATTGAGCCCTGTGGAACAACACTAGTGACTAGTATCTTTGTGGAGGTGGACTCTAAGTTCCTGGGCCCCATCTGAGATTCAGCTGGCAATCTGAAATGTAACATAAGGGTTTATGCCTAACTCAATTTATTTACAGTGCTTGTCCAGGTCAAGGTAGGCAGTATGCACCATTTTGCCCTTTTGTATTGACTTGGCAACCTTCTTGAAAAAGTCTATGAGACTGTGCAGGAATGATGTTCCTTTGACAAAACCAAACTAGGTTGGATCCAGTGCCTGGCGGTTTCCAATGTCATTATGAATCATTTTCATGATAATTCTTTACATGGTTTGCATATGAAACAAGTCAGACTAATGAGTTTGTAGTTTCCTGGGTCTATGGAAGGCACACCCTTATAGGTTCATAGGTTCACAGGAGGTTACTAGGCTTATGGACCTAGAGCCCTTACAAGCCTAACCATATTTATCCTGGGGTGCCCCAAATGTCAGTAGTTATATGAGTGAAGTTCACAGAGGAAAGGGTCTACAATAGTTAATACTGACTTCCTCTGTCCAGGATGGACACGGGCACCACCCAGGAGTGAATTTGCAGTCACCCATCCATTGATCTAGGTTGTGTTTGAAGAGGTTTAAGGAGGGGATCTGCTTCACATGAATTGGAAGCTCATTCCGGAGAAGTGTTAGTCTCTCAGGCCAAGGATACCCACAAGGCTTTCATTAACTATGCAGAGGGATGACTGTTGCAGTTCTCCATCCACGCAGCTCAAAGTCTGTCTGGATGCTGTGGTTAAATATTGACTACAGAAGTCCTGATAGGTTATGTTTCATGGTATTTAGGAGGCATTCTGGGATAATATTCAGGGCCCATTGATGTGGTGTTCTTAACTTTGGAGAGTGCATTTAGAAATTGTTCCCTAGTGATGATTGGGGATTATGTTCGATGGCATTTCTTGAGGGGTGACTAGATGAAGGGAGAGTAAAATTGGAGCTGAATTTGTTTGCCAGTAGTTTTGCTATATCTTCTGGCTCCATGAAGGTGGCTTCAGTCATAGTTAGCTTTGCACATTGTTGTGTACAGCTTTTCAGGTTACAGACATAGTTAAAGAAAGTGTTGTGGTTGTCCTTGGCCTGGAAAGATATTTTTTACCTCAGAATTGGCCCTGGTAGACCTGATTTGCCCTATGAATTGCTTGTTTAGATTGATGAAAGAGTTGTTTTTTTACCAGCTGGGATTGCATTTCCTGACTTTTGTTACTGATTTTCTTTCTATGTTGCACAATTTATTGATATTTGAATTCCACCAGGGTGGCTTATTTGGTTTTTTGTTTGTTTGTTTTTTCAGTTTGCTCTGTGTTTATTTCTGCACAGCTTTCTCTATGCATTTATTAACATGATTGTATAGTGTATCTATAAGCAATTCCATTAAAGCAAGTATGTTCTCAGATTTTTTTTTTTTTGGGGGGGGGTGGCTTGAAATTTTGTCAGGTTGTCACTTGCCTTAGACTAGTTCCTAGATGCTACATGGTTAGCTGGGTTCACAAGTTTCATTTTCATTTAAAATGAGATAGCCTTATGGTGCAACATTACCAGAGAGGACATTGCACTAGTTGGGTGCAGCATTCTCCTATGATAGAGAGGACCAGGTCCAGTATGTTTGCTGTACTAGTAGGCATGTGGGCCATCTAGTCCAGGATATTAGTGTTTACAAAGTACAGAGATCTATGGGTCTGTAGGTTTGGGATCATGTATGATTCCCATTTTATAGTTGGGAAGTAAAAATCACCCAAGAATATGATACTGAGTTGAATGGTGAGTGTCTCCAGTAAGTTTAAGCATGAGGTATGGATTTTATGGGTTATATTGGGGGACCTATAGCTAACAAGGATATGAGATGGCACTTTGCCTATGGCAGTTTGGACATGGAGAAGCTCAAGCTCTTCATCCTGTTTGACCAGCCTTGAGGTGACCTTTTTTACTGATGTAGATTCAGACCCCTCCACCTTTAGTCTCTGCCTGTTCAATAGCTGTCCTAAGTATTTAGAAGGCATTGTAGCCTTGCACTATTGGGGTGCTCTCCATGATTTTAGACAATGTCTCTCTAACTGCACATATTTCTGCATTCTCCAAGGTGAGGATAGCTTGAAGGGAGTGAAAGTTCTTGTTTAAACTCCTGAAATTGAGCAATAACACCTTTAGATTCCCTTGGTTTGGTTTTGCTATGTTAGAAGATTTTTTTTTGTTATCAGTGCTTTATTAAGCCATAAATAGGCAACACAATCAGATTAATAACATGCTATGTTGGAAGACCTGCTAATTTGGCGTTGTCTAAAAAGGCACTATATGGGAGGACAATGTTTTGGCCAATATTTGAAAGCCCAGAAGGGACAGGTGCAGACCATTCTTGGCAACCACATCCTTCCATGCTGACAAATATTGCACTTCCTTGGAATGACACCAGAAGCTAAGCCAATCATTAAAGTCAGTCATCTTCTGTTCATGTTGTGGCATCATCCTTGATGAAGGTAGACTGCTGCTCAATGCTAGGCTCATACCAGCCTGGGACACAAAGTCAGAGAGCTCCATAATGTCTCTGTTCATATAGTCAAGGGAGGTACATCTTTGGTGATTTACCCACACATGGGCTCTGACAGAGTCATGCTGGCACCTGCAGTTCAATTACCTGAGTACGTGCATGATCTGGTGGATCCTGGGCCTCCAGAGGACACAGAGATCCTCCAAGTAGGCCTTTCCCAAACCAATAGTTGGTGTCAAAAACCAAAGAATAGAACTAAATCCAAGAAGTGTGTAATAGTATCCTTCAGCAAGCAAGAAGTCCTTTGTATCACATTGACAACACATCCCTAAAAATTGATCCAGTAGTTAGAGAACTGTAAACCTATGTCGACAATGAACTGTCCTTCAATTACCACATATCCACTATCGTATGAAAGTTTTATTGCACAACTTATTACTAAGGTATGGCATCCACATCCATGGATATGATCTTTCCATTGTATCCTGCACTCACCAGGCTGAGCATTGAGTGTAATGCCCCCTTCAGAATGTACCTGTCCAAACATCTGACAAAACCTGAATGATTATAAAGCTTTCCTACTAAGAAAATCAAGGGCCTAAATCATGATAACTATGCAGACCATTTCAAGGCCTTGTCTCTCTTCTCAGTATTATGCAGGCTACTGACAGGTGATCTCTGCATCATGTACAAAGCCTCAACAGACTCTAATCTGCCAGACCTCCTCCATATTTGAAAGCCCACTGGGGGCATGACCAATTTCTCAAGAGATCTAAATCTCTTTTGCAACATGAATAGAATGTGTTGAAGGGATAGATGTGTATTACAAGAATACCACTTTTTTAATTGCTTTTCTTCCCTCACAAAGCTGTGTTCTTGTCTTACACTGTTCAGATGTAATCTGGATGGAATGCTGGGTAACCACAAATTCACCTCAGATTTAGTGCCCTTGTCCCTCATGGATAAGGGTAACATGTAAATGTTCTGCTCATCTCTGGCTCATTCATACTTAAAATGTAATGGCTAAAAGTTCCATGGAAATGTATGGCTAGGCTTCTAAAGATCCTCACAGATCAATAGCCTAATAAGTACATATAAACCTATGAATGTATGACAAAAAAAGAGAGAAGCAACTGCTGTGGAACTGAGGGACTGTTCTTGAGATAAGCATAGTTTGTTTTCCTGATTTGTATTATTTATTTATTCAGCTACTTATGAAAGAGTTTATTGGCTTAGAGTTTAGATCTGCAGGTTTACACTGATATGCAAATGTGGTTTGAAATCCACTTCTGTACCTTAATGATAATTTAATTATATTGTGATTCTAAAATGTAGATGTTTACATAAATGCATAGTAACGTTTTGATATTCCCCAAGTTTTTTTCTGATTTTTGTTGATTATATATTAAGTTTTTGTGACTATATTGCTGGTATTGAATAGGAAATATTCTGTACTGATACACATTGATGAGCCAGGAAGACAAAAATGCAGAAGCTAGGACAGTTACCAAAGTGAATGCCTAGGTGTCATGAATTTGGTCTGGTTACAGAGAATAACCTTCCGGTGGCCTCCAAGAGACTCTAGAAAAACATCTAACACTATTCGGGGTTATTTCTTGGGTTGTTCTCAGTAAGGCTGGAAAGACATTTATCATGATGGGTGACATTTTTGAGAATTAAAGAAACATTTTGAGGAATTCTTGAACTCAGTGACTATGGCCTTGTCTAAGGAGGCAGTCCCTAAAACAAATGACAGAAATGGGATAGTTTCTGTAAATAATGCTGTTGCTGCAAACAAAACTATTCAGTGGTAGAACAGTTACAAGAGTGGATGAGTCCTGACACCAAATGTTAAAGTGTGCTGCTCCTGTATAATTCCAGCTAAATACCATCATTTCCTTCAGCTTGCTATATGGTCAAACCATTTCTCTTCATTCAGAATCCTGTGCTCCACAACCAAACTTCACCAATACATAAACCGTTTTACTAACACCTCTGAGTCATACACATAGTTTGGTGATACTGCTCACCCCTCCACCTCTATATTTCTAATATAAACCTTATGATAGTCATATATAATTGTCTCTTAGCCTGCTTAGTATCCCACCCCTTAACTAAAATATTAACACTTCCATGTCTTTGAATTGATTATCACTAATTACAAGCTCTATTAGCTATTTGACAAACCTACTAGTTCAGTTCTTCAACGTATATTTTATACTGCAATAGTTGCCTTTATTTCATATGAATGTAATCTAATAAACAAATGTATGTGTAATTGTTAATGTATTTTACTTAATGTCTGTTCATATATATTATTGAATGTCTGTTTAAAAATGTTAGTAATATGTTGGACCTTTTATTCCTGAACCGCCACTGAAAAGTTTTTTTGACTAAATCAGTTAGACAAATATGGTAAATAAAAGCAAAATAAATAAATAAATTAATTAATTAATTAATTAATTAATTAATTAATTAATTAAAGTTACTGGGCAATGTTGGGTATCATGGTTACAATACATTTTCAATGCTGTGTGGAAGAGGCTGATAGTACTGCTTGATTTGTAAACTGAAGTGACTAAGTGGAATGACTGTCTATATTTTCAGAAAGGGGGGACAAGAGGATGTGTTTTGATTATAAAGGAATCTGTTCCTCAGTCTCCCTGGAAAAGCCTATGCCGGGTTGCTGGAAGAATGACTTCCTCTGAAGGGCATA
The DNA here is from genome assembly GCF_019279795.1 of Protopterus annectens. NCBI lineage: Eukaryota > Metazoa > Chordata > Ceratodontiformes > Protopteridae > Protopterus > Protopterus annectens. Next base: position 123,539,026 of record NC_056740.1, on the reverse strand, counting down.
GAGAAGAGGATCTATTATTTGATTTTGAATCATTGCTGGTGGGGTTGTGCGTACTTTCCAGCATAGTCTATATGTTTTGTGGACCTGGAAAAGGTCTATGACTTTGAACACCCGAACATCCTCTTAAAGCCGCTGTAACAGTGAAGAGTTCTAAGACCACTGCTGTTTGTCATTCAGTCCCAATATCTGAAGAGAGACTATTCTGTTCACATTCCTGTTTTAAAATCCTAGGAATTTAAAATAATGGTAGGACTCCTACAAGGGCCAACCTTGCATCCTTCCTGTACATGATCTGCATGCACAGGTTATGAAGACAACAGCTGAGTTTTAAAGAGTATCCAGTTCAGATATGGAAAAGTGCATCTTTGTTGTTTGCAGCAGGTTTTTTTCCCTCTTGGCCCCATATAGCTGTGATCCCTGGTATGTAATGGTGCTTACTGCCCACTGGGAATGTAGTCTAATTGAAAATTAGCATATCTAGATCAGAAGAATCTTGATTCTCTCACAGGAAAAAAAATGGATAGCTCTCTACACATAAGAGAGGGGACAGCTTCCCCAAGTGAAACAGTTTACATATGGAGGGGTGTTCATTTCCTTGTGCACAGGGGATCAAAATATTGACCAGTGAATGGGTACAGTGATAATAATACTGTACAGATTGTAACAGACAGGACTGAAGAAGCATGAATCATGTCATCAGGATGAATGTTTTAGTTTACCACGTGATTATTCTCCCATCCTCACCTATGTTCACAAGCATTCAGTACAGGCCAGAATGATTAGATTATAGCCACAAGTTGTGGAAATAATTTTTTTAATTGTATTTCCTGGTTGACTGTCCACATCCGAATGAGGATTTTGACAGTCTGACAGAATCTTGGTGTAGCTCTATTGCTCCTCCAGGTTGAGCCTAATTGAAAATTAGCATTTTCAGATTAGAAATATCTTGATTCCCTCGCAGTCCAGCTAGCTCATTTGGTAGAGCATAAGATGTTGATCCCCACTACCACCATAGTAATGTATGCTATCCTTTCACCTTACCTTAAAAAAGTCCGGTAACAATGCCATCATTAAGATGACTTCAAGGCAAGAGTTATTGGAGGCATTAATTTGAAAATTTGAAGTGGAAATAGTTTTACTTTCTCAATCTTTTGTGGGTCAATCTTTAAGGCATTTGATATTCTGTATGTTCGAATACCCTAATGCCAGTATTTTCATTTGACATTAAGTTTGATCATACAGAGTACAACCATATATATATATAACTTCTTAGACACCTTCTCTTCTATCTCTCCTGTCTACAAAAACATTCATTTCTTACAGAAACTATCGCTCAATCACTATTACCTACAACTCTCTAATACAAAATTCTACAACAATTCTTATAACGCTCTCACTAGATTTGATTTAACCACTTATCATACTGTCATACCCACATTTCAACACTGTCATAAAAATACATCCCCTTTCCCAGCACAAAAAGCATATTAACATAGATATATCCCCAGACATTTATAACTCTAAATACATTGATCACCTTACCCTCTATATACTCACTTGTCATGAGGCAACTAACACCACCTTTACATATCACAAATACATGTCTAAGCTTCTATAAACTGTCGTTAATATAGCTTCAAAACTATCATCCAAATCTAGGATCCAAAATAACACCCTTCCAATTAACAAACCATCCCTTCAACCACAGAATATATTTAATCTATTTCATAAAGGATCAGATTTACTACTTCTGAATATAGACCTCACGAGCATTCTAAATAAAAAATAAAGTTCAGGAACTCCATGCCACCCTCTCTCACTACTCGCCAGGCATTGCCATTCTAACAGAAACCTGGCTTAAACCCCACATCAAGGACAATGGGATTTCACTCACAGGTTACAACATTCTTAGGGAAGATCGAATAGGATAAAGAAGTGGAGGAGTAGCCATTAGGCTCAAAAACAGTCTCACACTACAACCTCTAAATCGATCTTCACAATTAATGCAGAGATACTCTGGACCAAACTTCAAATCAACCTAAACAAACACATAACCATAATTGCCACTTATATTCCCCCAGGAAAAAACCTTGCTACCATAGAATATATCCTCCACTGGACTTCTAAAAACATTACTCACAAAACCATCATTATGGGAGATTTCAACACAGATTGGCTCTCATGCAATTCCCATAATCCCAGAAACCATATTAACCTGTATAGCTTCACACAAATTTTCCAAACTCCTACCAGAATAGATTAAAAAATCAAGCAGACTATCCTAGATTGGATGCTTGCAAACACACCGTCCCATTTCCAACACTCTGGCTGCCTCCCTGACAGCCTCAGTGATCACATACCTAGCTACATACTTAGGCAACATACAAACCCAGTCAAACATAGCACATACCACCAAATACACAAGAAGAAATTCTTTGAGTACCAAACACTAATATCCACTCTCAAGCAATGCAATTGGTCACCCCTTAAGATCATGCTCCTCGATGCAGCCATTGAATACTTCAATGAGACCTTCCTCAGTATTCGTAATAAAATAGCTCCACCTAGGACAATTCATATCAAGGCAAATTATACCCCATGGCTAACTAAAGTAACAAGATGAAATGATGGAAACACACACACACACACGCGCACACACACACACACACACACACACACACACACACACACACACACACACACACACACACACACGTGTGTGTGCGCACGTGTGTTCCCATCATTTTGTCAAATGTCCTTTTGGTCAACAAGTGCAGGTGAGTGGTGCTTAATACTGAAGTAACAGCCAAAATGTTGAGGGAATTTTTCATCAAGAAAGGTGAGTGGGGTTGCCGGGAGTGAGAGTGTTTGTGCATGTATGTGAGAGTCAAGGTTAAGGTTGGTGATAGGTGAGAGGATAGGTGTTATATGTTTGCGTGTGAGTGTGTATATTTTAGGATTAGGCTTGGGGTTAGGTCGGGAGATAAATGTAATGTTGTGTGTTTGTGCATGTCTGTATGTCTGAGTGTGTCTATTTATTTTATTTATTTATTTATTTTTATTTTATTTTACATTTGTTAAGCGGGATGGTCCGACTGGACACAGGTCCATTTTCAGCAGAGGCCTGGAGAGAAAAGCTCCACAGTAAGTAAAATTTTATTTTTTAACATAAATAAAAAATACAATACAGAGAAATTTTAAACAATATATTAAAATTCAGTATACAGCAGAAGACATAACATATACAGGATATAATAGTTACAAAAAAAATAACATGGTAATAATAATAATATAAGCATAAAATCAATACTATCTAGAGAGGGAGAAGATTCAGACTGTAATATAATATACAGTAGGTATATATATTTAGAGGACTTATTTATTATGGGCATGCAAGCAGCCACTTGGTGTGTTAAGTGTGTTCTAACTTGAAGTGTAGAGGGTGAGAAGTAGGAGGGAAAAGGATCAGAGAAGGAGACAGGTTCTAGGAGTGGATTGGAAGTGGAGTGCTGCAGTATTTGGTGCAGTAGCCCTAGAGATACAGGGGAGGGGTTTGTCGGAGAGGAGGGGTTTTATTATTTTTGGTTATAGAGGGTGAGATTTATTATAGAGGGTTAGTTGTTTTTCTGATCTGGTTGTTTCTCTGATGGGCAACAACAGGTTAATAGCTGGGACTTTCAGCCAGGAAGTTCCAGCCATTGCAGTTCCCTTTAGAGTTCTAAAATGGTGGGTTCTGTGGGTGGAGTTAGTTTTGGTTGTTTTGTTGACCATGTTTGTTTAGAGAGGATTTCCTTGTGTAGATTTAGTTTTTCCTTTTTATATAGTTATTCTGTTTATGGAATTTTTGCATTTTGTGAAAATTTTTTGTGTCAATCAGTATTTTGTGGAGGATGGTTGTCAGAAGGAGAGATAATAGTGCCATTTTTGGAGGCAATAGTGAAGGATAGAGAGGTGGAAATGGCTTTGTTGGGGGTGAAAAGTAGTAATTTGGTTTTATTAGGGTTTAGGAAAAAGTTGGATCTGAGTGATCCAACTTTCCACAGAGCTAAAGGATTCCTGGGTGAGTTGTTGTAGGGTGGGAAGTGATGGAGCTAAACAGATAAGAGTTGAATTGTCAGTGTATTGTATAAGTGAAGCATGCTGTGTGGTGGTATGGAGATCACTGGTAAATATGGAGAAAAGAAGTGGGCCTAATATGGAGCCTTGTGGTACACCTATGGTAGTTGGGAGTAAGGGGGATAGTACACTTTGCCATTGGACAGATTGTTGCCTATTTTACAGATAACTTTTAAACTAGGCTATAACGGAAGGGGCAAAGGATAGGATGTCAGGGTGTCTAGTAGTAAGGAATATAAAACCATGTCAAATGCTTTGAAGACGTCTAGAAATATTGCAGATACAAAGTTATTATTATTTCTATGTTGGTTGATCAGATTGGTGAAAGAGAGCAGAGTGGTGGTTGTGCAATGGTGTTGTCGGAAGCCATGCTGTGTGGGGGAGAGGAGATGGTGTGAGTTTAGAAATTGTGTTACCTGAGAATGTATACATTTCTCTGGTATTTTAGATAAGGGGGTAGAATGGCAATGGGGTGATAATGTGAGTATTTGTAAGAATTTCTGCCTTTATGTAATGGAATAATGTATGATACCTTCCATAGCTGTGGGATATATGCTTCTTGTATGGAGTGATTGATAAGAATAGAAATAGGGTAGGATAAGCATTCAGCAGCTATTTTTAGGAAGTTGGCTGGTAGATTGTCAGCAGCAAGGGTGGTAGGTTTCATTTTTAGGAGGCATTTTTTAATTGTTGAGGTGGGAACGGGTGACAGCGTAAAGGATGGGATGTTGTCAGGGCATTTGGTTGGGTTATATGTAGGGCTGTTTTTGGATAGTTGGGAGGATAGTGTTAAGATGGATTCTGTGAAGTGGTGATTGAACTAGCAGGTAATGTCCTTGTTGTCATTCGAGGAGTTAGAAGAGGGAGTGGTAGTTTTGCCTGGTTTAAGGAGAGAGTTAATGGCATGCCAAAACCTTTGGGGATCTTTTGAATGTTTGTTTTGGATATTGAGGAAGTAATTTTGTCTATCGAATTTAGTTTGTCTCTTGGTCTGATTTCTAAGTTGTAGGTAACTTTGTTTGGCTAGGCTAGTATTATATTTCTTCCAAATTCTCCAAGCCTTATCACTTGATTTTAGAAGGGCTCTAGTTTCCCTAGTTAGCCATGGTGCATAGTTTGACTTGGCTCTTATGTTTTTAATTGGTGAGAGTCTATCAAAGATATTGATGAGAATATTGTTGAAGTAGTCAACGGCTTGGTTTAGATTTAGGGTTTGTAGTTGTTTCCAGTTACTATGCTTTAGAATACTGTTTAGTTATTGTATATTTAGTTTACAATCATCTCTGACTTGTCTAAAAACAATGGGTTTGTCTATGTTGGTACATTTCCACAGGAGGAAGGTGGGGAGATGGTCACTAAGACCATCAGGAAGGCATCCTGTCTGATAGTTTCATTTGGGGTAGTTAACTAGTGTCCAATCTAGAATAGACTGTTGGGGGGGGTTGTCAATTCTAGTGGGTTCTTGGATAAGTTGGGTAAAACTGTAAAGATTAACATGGTTAGTGGGGTTGTTAGAGGTACAGGCTGACCAATCAGTGTTCAGGTCACCTAGTTAGATGGTCTAGAGTAGTGACAGCACTACAGGAAGGTTTTAATTATGGTAATGTGTAGGATTAGGGTTGGGGAAGGGTCAGCATTAGGATTAGGGTTAACACCCATTGCTAAACTGATGCAGAGGATGGAGAGTCCCCCTTTCCAGTTTAATAATGAGCGATAGCCCTAACCATAACACCATACCTTACCTTAATAAAAACCTTGTTGTAACACTGCCACTATTTAGATGAAGTTAAGGCTAGTGTTATGGGGTGGGTTAGTGTGAAGATCGGGAGAAGAAATTCTTTTTCAATCTTTTGTACTTTCAATATTTAGGGCATTCAGTCTTCTGTGTGTTCAAAATTCTTAATGCTGTTTTTTTAAATAAGACATTAAGAACATTCACTCAACTAAAAGACAACTATATATATAGAGAGATAATATAAATAACCACACACACACACACACACACACACACACACACACACACACACACACACACACACACACACACACACACACACACACACACACACACACACACACACACACACACACACACACACACACACACACACACACACACACACACTCACACACGCACACATGCACGCACGCACACATGCACACACACACACACACACACACACACACACACACACACACACACACACACACACACACACTCACACACTCACACGCACATACACATCTCAAATATATGCTTAACAAAATTAAACAACATAAAACAGGAAATAGTGGCTATCGTAAACCAATAACTCCACAAAAAATGTATGATATAAGCACACTGAGGATGAATAATAATTTAAAAATGTATTAAATAAAGTTCAAACCACAAGCGCTTTCACCCTGCAAATGCTGGGCTTTATCAAGTGAATACAAATGACCAGAAAACATCTGTTTTAAATACTCATTGCCTTCAAAAAAGTGCCAAATGTATTTAAAGGTACATACTCTCTCCTTTTCTAAAACATTCATAAAAATATGTATGTTCAACTCCTTTCATGATGTATTCAGAGTTACATTATATTATATATTATAAACAGTGAACTGTACAAGGTTTAAAAATAAAGCTTATACTCCGGTGACATAAATATAAAATTGTACTTTTTTTACTTTATTAACTATAATTCCTTTACTTTTTTAGCTGAATGTGACTTAAAGTACCATGTTGCACAAAACCATTTACTAAACAAAGTTATATCTTATGTAACAATAACATATAAATGTAAAGATAAAACTATACTGTCTTTACTACAATTTCTTTGCTTTCCTAACTAGCTATGGTTTGATTGATATGTGGTCACTTAGACCTGGGGAATTAATGGCATTTAGTCTTAATTGCCAGTGTATTTCCCTACAACAACCAATTTTCCCAATCCCCACCTCTAGAGTCCATGAGTACTTGTTCCAAAATTCCAAATAAAAATCCTGTGTGACTTGTTTCCATGTGTAGGTGTCTATATAATGCATTGTTCAGGTTTTTCCTTCTAATATTATAGGTGTGTTCATATATGCATTTATTAAGTGTCCTTTCTGATTTTCCTACATAAAAACTGGGGCAGTCTTTACACAAGGCTAGATATACTATACCCTTGCTGCAACAATTGCCTCTCCTAAATTTAATGACACTATTCATAGTGTTGTTCAACACTAGCTGCTCCTTATCTATAATATACTTACAGTATGCACACCTTTCACATTTTTTAGTTCCAAGACCTCCCTGTTTCCTACCTTCATTTTTATTTTTCTGAAATAATTTTTTTAGGTTAATCCCTGTTTTAAAGACATACCGAGGGGTATCACGTAATTTATGTACAATGTCCTGTCTGAAACTTAACATTTTCCAATTTCTATCTATTAAATTTTTAATTTCCCTTGAAAAACTATTATATTCAGTAACTAGTGCTCTTCCGTAGTTTTTTCATAGTTTTTTTCTTTGTTATTACAAATCCCAAGGTTATATATTCAAGATTTCCTATTAAAGGTGTATATTTAACCCCCATCCATTTGTAACTTCCTTAGCAATCTCCACTATCAGATTGTTCGGATAGCCTCTAGCTCTAAAAAACTCTGAAATTAATTCAATTTCAGAAAGAAAGTTGTTTTTCTCTGAGGTCATTCTGGCGGCCCTAACCATCTGACCTTTTACTATACTTCTTTTCTGCTTCCATGGATGTGCACTAGTATAGGGAAGGTATGAGTTACTGAATGTGTCCTTGCGATATACCATAGATTTCAACTGTCCTTCATGTTTTTCTAACCTTACATCTAGGTACTCTACCCTGGTAGGGTCATATCTGTATGTAAACTTCAAAAATTCCATAGTGGAGTTCAGATGGTCTATAAAGGAGTTAATAATTTCCTTAGGCCCGTACCAAATAATAAAAATGTCATCCAAAAAATGACAATAAAGTTTAATGTAATTCTAATACGGGGACTCAAATACATATGTTGTTTCCCATTTGAGGAGAACCAAATTGGTGCATATGGGGGCACATGCTGCCCCCATAGCTATACCTTTGATTAGTTTAAAGGTCTCCCCTTCAAAATAGATACAATTATCCTCCAATACTATCCTCATGAGCTCCACTATTACATCTACATCTACTCTCAAAGTTGAGCCTTTTTAGTTTAATAATTCTAGGAACATATCCAAGCCTTCATCCACAAGTATACATGAAAATAGATTAACCACATCAATGGTCAAAAGCCCTTCTTCCCCATCATATGTTTCTGGTGTTAAACTATGTAAATAATGCCAGTAATCCTTCAATTAGTGTTCATAATCTTTTGTTAAATGTTTTAAGGAGTGGTCCAAATAAGTTGCTATAGGATAAGTTTTTGACTCTTCTTCAGAGACAATAGGTCTATAGGGAGGATCAATGGTACTTTTGTGGATCTTGGGGATACCGAAAACGGATGCTATGCTGGGCTTCTTCATCTGTAATATCCCCATCCCACTTTTTGATCTAATCTACATTCCAACATTAAATCCTCACATTAAAATAAAAGCCCAACCTGGTGAACAGGGAAGGAAGTATATCAACTGGAAGGATATGACTCTATCAACTGTCAGGTGGTCTATAACATCCATGGGATTGTCTACAATGTATGTGCAGGTAAAGCTGGAAGTTTTCATGGCACACACATATGGCACACATATGACCTGTATGTAAAGTTTGCTATGGATGACTTTCCACAAGGGCATCTAGTGGGGGATGCAGGTTATTCACTGAAACTTTGCCTCATGAGACCCATGAGAAAACCATACAACACCACTATGCAAGGATGTAATGATGCCCATGCTCAAACCAGTAATATTTTTGAACAAATATTTGGCTTGCTCAAATGAAGGTTATAATTGCTAGACACTTTTGGTGGTGTCCTGCAGAATGTCCCAGCCACCTCAATCAAAATACTCATGGTGTGTGCCATGTTGCACAATATAATTGTCAGGAAACAGCTGCAACAAGAACAATGAGACCAAGGACCACAATTCCTAGCAACACAGGCAGGGCCAGCAGACACAGATAAGGAGTTTGAGTAAGAACGGGTAGCTGTGGATGATCCTGGTGGATGGAGGCATGCACAATATTGTATGAATCCAGATAAGAGGCAGATGATAGCATACACTCTTGATATATATGTGAAAACCTAATAAGCTAAGCACATAGAAACAGTAACAGTGATGCATAGAAAACTACAACTTCACTTACCCACATGATGGTTGTATTCTGTGAGCATCTGACAGAGTCAGCTTAAAAAGACACAACTTGTAGCAGCAGCAGCAGCATTAACCAAGGTAAATGACGGGCTTATAAGTAGAGCTAGATATGGTTACCCTCATATGCAAGTATTGTACATCAGGAAGATAAAACATTGGGAACATTAACAGCATGCGACACATACAGAGAGATGATTGTGAGACAGAGAAAGTGGAACACATTTACTCAGGCTTTGGCATTCTAACATTTTACTTGTATAGAGCAATATATTCATATTATCAAAATTACCCTTTGTCATTTCAAGGTTCAGTTCTAGAGACAGTATTGTCTGTGTGAAGCTAGGGGTCCCTTATATCCACATTTTCATTGTATAAGAGTATAGAGTTGGGAAATCATTACAGACACACTAATTATAATTTTTCTTATTTCTTTTTCTTTCCCTTTTTTGGCCTCATCCTTTGTGCAAAGCTTCACATTGCACCTTGATGGATGTCAGCAGTTACTAGAAGTAAATTATTTTTCATTTCCCATGGCAAAAACTCAGAAATTAAATTTAGCCTGCCATCCAGACACAAATGAGATTGGCATCACTGAACTTCTGTCAGCACCCTGGAGAGTACTTTGTGAAGAAACTACACCTGTGGATTACATTTCTCTGTAGCTCAAGGTGTTAATACAATAAGTTTGGAAAAATAGAAGTGGTATTGCAGCATTTTAATCCAAATCCTAGCTAGTACTACTAAGGGGATTAGACTGAGAATTGTTACATACTTTTTATTATAAATTGAATTACTCCAGCTCTGTGCAATGAATGCTAAATGCTGCCTATACTCTTTTTGAAGTTTTGTTAAGCCTAACACTGACATTATTTAATTGAAATAACACTTTCATATGTATAATGCTGAGAATACCTAACAGTGATTTGCAAAAAGACAGCTGTTATGTAACTTTCACTGTGGTTCTACATGTTAATGCACTGGCATATGTGTGGCAGCACCAATAATGCATGGTTTGATTCTGGACTGCTGTCAGTAGTACAAGTGTTAATGGAGCCATTGCACTTCCATCAATAAAATAAACATACCAATTACATTTCTCTGTGGCTCAAGATATTAATGCATCAGTTTTGGAAAAAACAGCAGAGACAATGCAGGGTTTACATCCACTTTAAAGATAATTTTAATGAGGGGATCAGAATAAGAAGTGTCACATAATGTTTATTAGGAATGTAGCATGAATTAAAACTGACTATTAAAAAGTTAAATATGCATCACAAGTCTGTGCAATGATTGCAAAATAAGTCACAATCTATGTAAAGTATGTTAAGCATGACAATTATGATAGTTAATTTAAACTACACTTGCATAGGTATAAGCTGCACAATAGTTATTTGTAAAAAAGTATGACTCATCACCTATAATTATAATATGTGCAGGACAATATATCATGAAAAGTGTGTATGCCATCTATCCCAACATGCTTTGCTCAAGTCATGCGACTCAGTGTAGATAATTTTATTTACATAAATAAATAAATAAATAAATAAATAGATAAATACTGTTTTTTACATATAACTCCAGTAGCATGACAAATGAAAGCCTCTCACTTACACACACACACACACACACACACACACACACACACACACACACACACACACACACACACACACACACACAAGCAGAAGTGTGTCACAGTTAGATCTCAACTGATGTTGAAATTGTTACTCCTCAACTTACAAGTTAAAAATGTTAGTTTTCATGTGCCATTAATAGTTAATAAGCAGCATTTTAGCCTTCTTTTTAGTCATGGGCTCAATTTCTATGTGGTATTACTCAAATTTTGTATTTTGCATGCCCCACAAAACTATTTTGTCCCAAATCATGACATTTTGCTTCTAAATAACATTGATTATAATCAAAATCATAAAGCAATTGATGATTTTACAATGGAACATATGTAAAAAGAGTAAGCATCAGACATGGCCAAGTCTCACTGCCATATTTAATCATTCCTAATTTTTCTGCCAGGCCATTTTTGTGATTTCAAATGCATAAATACAACTGACAAGGTTGTCCATTACTGTGCATAGGCTGCTATACATGAGTTCTGAATCTGGCACCAATTCATTGCCATATTCCTAGGCGTTCCTCAGAAGACATGGCAGATAAAGATGAGGGTGGTGGTCCATACAGAGTCCAAAGGTGGTGTGAAGAGGAGTCCAGGATATTTATGGCATCCCTCATATAGCACTACAGCTGTAGGCTGCTTCAGGAGAACTATACCATGTCTCAGTAGAAAGCCTAGCCTAGGAATGGCTTGGCCAAGACTGTCTCCAGTGCAACTAGCATTCTGTGTATTGGGGAATAATGTCATCACCATTATAGTGACATTAAGAGGCACAGGCAGGACCTCTTGAGCTGGTGATAAGCAGAATTTAGAACTGCAAACACCCCCAAGTTGTGTATGTATAATGTTTTATCTTCAGCCAGTACAATACCATGCATTAGCCAGCCAATACACTTACCCAAAAGGCCTCTTCTTCTTCTTTTTCTTCTTTTTTTTGCTCTGTATAGCTGCTGAGGACATTGCTAGGAGTAAGGAGGCACATCAAGAATGATTTGCACACATCAGAGAGGCACAGGGTAAGTATATAATAGGTATGAATACTGGGCGGCACAGTGGTGCAGTGGTTAACATTGTCACCTCACAGCAAGAGGTTCTCTGGTTCAATTCTCAGCTGGGGTGCCTTCTGTGTGGAGTTTGCATGTTCTCCCTGTGTTCACGTGGGTTTCCTCCGGGTACTCCGGTTTCCTCCCACATTCCAAAGACATGCTTCTGAAGCATTTCTCCCCGGGCCTCCGCTGAAAACAGGCTCTGTGGAACCTAGTCGGACTTTCCCGGTCAACAAATGATAAATAAAATACAAGCAAAGTCATAGTACTTCTCTAATGTAGTTAATCTTAGTAAATTTCAGTGCATCAATCCATATGAGCTTGAAACATGCAACTGAGTGGGTATACCTAACATTTATATAATGTATACATGCCTGCTCCAATAGCTCTTGTCATTGCATTAGGCAATGAGTAAATCAACTTAGCTGTATGTGGGTTTAAATTCCAATAGCATCAATAAGCTTTTATTACAGGGCAGTATGTAAAAATTATTTACTGTGATATTAAATAACATTAATCATTCCATTTTTGCAACTGGATTTATTTATTGAAATGTATACATCCAATATGTCACAGTCATCTGACTGTTTCCATATTGTTTGTACCAGCAAGGAGGATGATGTATGTTATTACACATTCATGCCTTCACATCATATTTGGATGTGGCATAGGTTAACATAGTTATGTGTTATATTTGCTTATGTATTGAAGTATTAATCTGTCATGGAATTGATGGTATTATCTATGTTTTCTCTCCCACCAACCCTATCTGTTGCTCTCTTTTTATTTTATATGAAGACATTGCTACTGCAACCCAAATGACCATGATCACATGGAACAAGATAAACCACTGGATATTTCCCTGCCATACCTCTACAGGTGGGTGCTCTGGCCCACCGCAGGCAACACAGACACCCAGCACATCTCCTACAGCCCCTGCTCCAACTGCATCAGTTAGATCTGCCCTGACTGCTGGTGCAGTGGTACATGCTAGGAGTAGTACTGGAGTTAGTGATGTTGCCACCCATCAAGAGATGAAAGGGCTTGTGGAGGACATCATGTAAAGATGGCTAGGTACCCAAATCAGCAGACTAGAAAGGTCCTGCATTGAATTGTAAATATGATGCCCATCCAGCACTGACCCAGGGATCTATGACAGGAGACAGTGATGACAGTTCTGAGGGTGAGGCCTACACTGTCCTCATGCTGGGCATGGATGGGCCCCCAATGTTCTTTACTTATCCATAGTCATGGTGTTCATCAACCACTTGCATCCATCACCATTCCTGTCTATCTTGCATATACAGTATGTCTGTACCTACTACCTAACCTACCTGACCTACCTTACCTTTGTTATCTTAAAAAACTTCAACAGAAATCCTCTCTCTAATATAAAAAAAATAACAGAAGAGCTCCTGTTGCACAAAACAAATATATCCTATATGTAGCTTGTCTGCTTGACACATTTAATTTTGTCCAATTGGCCATGCAACATTATCCTGTTGTTGTCACCTAGCCATGATGTGGTGACTCTCCTAATTCAAGAAATTATTGTTGCAAGTATACATTTATGTCATGATAAGTAGATAGCTATGGCACTATCCCACCACCATCCTATACATGGGTTCATAGGTTCATAGGAGGTAAATAGGCTATTGGCCCTACGGCCTTCATAAGCCTAACCACGTTATATGTTTGCTCCCTTATTAACCAAGTTGTACAGTCTGTATTTGCAGCATGAGTCTATGATCAGCACTAACTGCCCTTATTCAAGAGAGACATGGGTGACATTGCTAGAGTAAATTTATTGTCTTTGATCCAGTTGTCTAAGTTATGCTTAAACAGGGTCATTGAGGAGCTCTGTTTTACATGAATTAGGAGTTTGCTCTAGAGGAGTGGTAATCTCTGCAAGACATATCTATCTCTCCAACATGTCCTGTTAATGTCACAGGCTAGGTTAAGATCCCTAGAGTGAGTGGATCTTGTCCCATTTGACTTTTGGATGTGAAATATTTCCATTAGAGCAGGGTCCAAGTCTGCTCGGCAGGCCAGGCACAAGTCGTCTCTCAGCAGTCTATTCGATACAGAGTACAGTGACAGGGTCTTCAGTCTGCCTATGTAGGTCATATGTTGAAGGCCCTGAATCTTCTTAGTGAGAAACCTCTGAGGTGTCTCCAACTGCTGCAGGTATTTGATGAGGTACATACAGAAGGGAGCATTGTACTCTATTAGTGGTCTAATGAGGGATGAGTACAAGGGAGTTATGACATCGTTAGATCTGGATGTGATGGCCTTACATATGAAAGGAGCAACATATAAGGCCTTCCTTACCACTGTGGATACATGGTGTTCAAAGTTAAAGCTGCTATCAACATGTGTTCCCAAATCTCTCACCACAGGGTTTGAGATAAGGGGGGGTACTGTTAATATTGCAATTTGTAGGGACTTCCCCTTTGCTGAAAGGGGCGATAATGCATTTTTCTTGCATTTAGTTTAAGTCCTTGGCTTTGGCACCAATCATTTGTCTATGTAAGCCCTTTTTGCAGTTTGTCAACATTATTACCTAGTTTGCAGTCATCAGCAAAGTTGGTAAGCCACAGGCCGTCTATTTTTGCCTGGACTTCTGAGAAACAGATTCCAAACAGTAGGGGGCCTAACAATGATCCTTGTGGTACACCACTGGTAACTAGTCTGTTAGTATGCTAGTATAGGTAGAATCCCCAACTTTGACTGTATGCATTCTGTCAGTGAGCCAGTTTGCTACCCATTTAGTGGCAAATGGGTTAATTCCCAGCTGGGTGAGTTTCTCAGTAATGCCTTAGTGGGGGATCATGTCAAAAACCTTGGTTAAGTCAAGATAAGCATTATGTACTATTTTGCCTTCATACAAAGCTTTGGTGACATTCTTAAAGAAGTCCATCCATGGTCTACCCTTAACAAAGCTGAATTGCATCAGGTCAAGAGTTTGAAGGTCACTTATGTCTTTGTTGATAAGGTCCATAATGATTCTCTCCATGGCCTTGCAGATAAGGCTGGCTAGGTTTATGGAGCTATAATTCCCAGGGTCAGCTGATGGACTGACTTTGTGCAAGGGGAATTACTATTGCTGTTTTCCACTCTGCTGGAAAAAAGCCAGTACTTAGACTATGGTTGAAGAGGGTGCCAAGTGGTTCCACTAGGCCCTGTTTTAAACCATTGAGTAGGCAGCCTGGGATGTTATCTGGTCCCACAGTGGCTGTGTTTTTGGCCATGGAGAGTGGGGTTATGACCTGCTCTTTGGAGATACTAGATAGATGACTAGTGACAGGTATGGATTGGGGTATGTCTGACGGGGACAGGGGAATGACGTTTGGGCCAAATCTGGGTGCTAGTAGGTTGGTGATGTCCTCAAGGTCAGTATGAGTGGCACTGTCCACTACTAGTTCAGTACAAAGCTGGGCCTTCCCTTTTAGATTTCCGATTTAGCTAAAAAAATACCTTGTGATTATCCTTAGCTAGGCTTGCCAGTTTAGCTTTGTAATTGGCTTTAGAGGACTTTACAAGATATCTAATTTGCTTGTTCATGTTGTGGAGGGTGTCCTTCCCCTCCTGAGTTAGTTCTCTATTGTTCTTAGACATTAGTTTCTTCCTCTTGTTGTATAACCTATTTTTACTTGATGTCCACCAGGGAGGCTTATTTTTTTTTGTGAGGACCTTGTTTTGATCTTTTCAGGTCCAGCAGAGTCTATACATTTGCTTAGGTGTTTATACAGAGCATTTGTGTACACCTCTGTATAGCAGTCATTGTTGACAGTGGTAGCAGGGGTTTGAAACTATTTATGCCATCATTTAGGAGGCTATAGTTTGCTTTAGAGAAATGTTTCATCCTTTTTGCTCTTGAAAGGGGGAGGGGGGTCAGGCATGAGTGTTACTTCAAGCAAGACTGATTTATGATCAGACCTTACCAGGGAGGGCAACACAGGGGATAGTGCAGAGATCCCCTATGTTGATGAGTATTAAGTCTAGGACAGTTGAGCCCCTTGTGGGGGTGCAGGCAATCTGTTCCAGAGAATTTGTATTAACAAAGCCCAGAAATCTTAGGGAGCACATGTCTGTGCTCGTACATGACTCCCAATCGATGGAAGGATAGTTGAAATCACCTATGACCAATGTATTTGGTTGTATAGTGAGTGACTCAAGTAGGTCCAGGTAGGCAAAATGGTTCTTGTGCTTCATGGTGGAGGACCTATAGCGAAGAATGATATGGAAGGGGGGGGGGTTACCTACAGTTAGTTGGACTTGGAGTAGTTGTACTGTTTGACCAGTCTTGAGGTGTATTTGTCATTAATGAAGATGGATGCACTTCTGCCTTTGGTTCTTTTACTCTTCTTTTGAGGTCTGAATGCATGGTAGGCATTGTAGCCTTACATGGCCATGGTGCTCTCTGCGGCCTTGAATCATGTCTCTGTGACTGTACAGATGTCTGCATCATCCACAGTAAGGAGTGCTTCCAGTGAATGCAGTTTCCAATTTAGACTCCTAGCATTAAGCAGCATAACCTTGAACTTGTCTCTAGTGGATTTTTTTACGTCGGGAATTTTGTTGTTATAACATTGCCTAAAAAAGACGCTATGGGGGGAGGCAAGTACATTTGCTAGTAACCAAAACCCAAGATGTGACAGGTGAAGACAAACTCTGGTAAAGCAGTGTGGTTTGTTGACCATATTTTCTCAGGATGATAATACTGGGTCCCCCTATATTAACACCAGAAGCTAAGCCAATTGCTGAAGTCAATCATTTTTTGTTTATATTGAGGCATCATCCTAGGTTAAAGGTAGAATTCTGGTTATGACTAGGGATTTACTTGCCTGGGACACATACCCCAGATTCAGTAAACTTCCATGCAGGAATAGCGTATTCATGCACAGAAGCAACCATTTAGAAGCAGCATGGTAGCGCACCATACAGAGTAATGAAGGTGTGCTGCCTGAGCTCCTAAATGGACATGGAGCATGGACGAGTGCAGGGGGATGTGTCTGAGAGCAGAGGTCTTACAATATACATGCCCCACAGTCAAGAACTGCAGTTTAGCTATTACAATAAGTGAGACGGCATACCCCAAGCAACACCCCCCAAGTTTATAAGAGCAATATTTAAAATATAATAATATAAACAATTTATTTTTAGTATCAAACAGATTAAATTTAACCATAGGTGTGCAAGTTTGCCCATTGCTTAGCTATGTATACTGTAGCTTAAATGGCATAAGAAGATAAATATAAAGATACATGCAAATGGAGCAGTATTGCAATAGTGTAGTGGTCAGAGGATTTTCCTTACGAGCAGTCCTTCCCGGTTTGAGTCTCACTCCAGTACATTCCATTTTCCATGTCAAATCACTTTATGAACAATATTGTTTTGTATAACCTACTAAATAACATATATTTGTGAATTGGAGTACTGCATTAAATACAGATGTGAGGTGTTGTAATAATGTTGTAAAATCTACAGATAAACACAAGTGCCCCATACAGTATATGTACACATGAATCAGGGATATAAATCAAAGGTATAATGTGTAATGAATGATAAATCCATACAGTGGCCACATCCACCACTTTCCCAAGAACCATGTTACATTTCTGTCTAAATTAGTGCGGTGGTAAGCAGGAGTAAGCACTATTAAGCAGTAGTAAGCGGGAGTAAGCATATTTAAGCAGCAATAAGTGGGTTTAAGCCTGTTTGCATGGGGTAAGCAATGTGCACACAGGTTAAGCAATATTGAAGCTAACCCTCTGTAAGTATATATAACCAGAAGTTAGCATTGCTTACCATCGCGCAAACCTTCTTACAATTGCTTAAAAGTGCATTAATCACTCTGTATCCAACAGCCGCTGTTCTGCCCAGCAACAAAATAAACAGCCCTTGCAAGTCTTGAACCCAGAACCCTGTACGTTACAATCACAGTAGTTAACCAGTAAGCCATCACAGTAGTACATAAGGCTGAGGTATCCCCAAACAGATCCTCACTATAGCAAAACACAATTTACATGTGAAAGGAAGCTATATACAGTTCTATGTTGTATAACCTTCTACAGAACATAAATATGTGAACTGGAGTACTGCATTACATCCAGATGTGAGGTGTCATTGTAATAAAGTGTTAAAATCACCTAATAAACACAAGGAACCCATACAGTGTACGTACACAAGAATCACGGATAGCAAAAACATATGTAACATGTAATGAATAATAAATCAATGCTAAACAGCAAATAGTATGCAAATTTAAAATTAAGCAACGCTAAGCATTGCACAGCCCTGCTTACTAGGTGTAAATAATGTGTAGGCCAGCTAAATCAATTTGCCCATTGGTATACCCCTTTAAGCAATGCCAACCTTAAATAAGCAGGTTTGCCCATAGCTTAGCATTTCCAAAACCATCCAATCATGGCAAAGTGCGGGAAATCAGCCATATTTAAAGCCAACAGGCGGGAATGCATCTCATAACTGGTTGCAGCTTGCTCCTGTAGGCACTATGACCAGTGTGGGAGAAGGAGTGCACTTTCAGGTGCAGCGCTGGGACATCCAGGAGTCCAAAGTCATGGCAGGACTCCTTATTAAAGACCATGACCAGAGACTGCTGCAGGGCCAGTACCAGGGTTCCCAATATAAAGCAGAAGCCTCGGACCATCTTACCTGTGACCTCACCAGTGCCACTGGCATACCTCGAACTGGTGAGCAGGTCAGACATCACTATGCTGACCTGAAGCAGAGAAAGAGAGAGCTCTTGGATTAGTGGATCCAAGAGGCTAGGTGGACGGGTGATGTCCCAGCCGTGTGTAAGTATCAGTCTACTACCTGTTTAATAATTGCCAGCTCATGTATATTATGGACAGGTATGGCTAAATATTCCTCTTATGTCTTTGACAGTGACAGACGATAGGGCTGTGAACCGGGAAACCCATGCCTGTAGATTGGAGAGGATGCGTCGCAAGGCAGGTTAGTAATACTCTTGCATGTACTGCCATAAGAAATAAATCTAAAAGTAGTAGAAAATTAATTGCCAGTATAAAACCTGTATTGTGTATGGCATGTACTGAATACACCAGACAATATGGCAGGAAGAGTTTTATATAGGTTGTATGTAAGTAAAAGGTTAACAGCCTGACAATAAAGGTCTACCTGCTGGACTGTTTGTGTTTACTCTGGTATCATATGGTAATGTAGTGTTGTAAACTCTTAATAGTACTGTTGTATTAAGCACTGTTACCCACACTGTGCTACATAAATAAAATGTGTAGGAATGTCTGTATATGACTGTTGTAATCAGAAGAGGTCATATTGTACAACTGAGAGAGACTTAGACAGAAAACAGTGAAAAGATAGACAACATAATCCAAATAGCGCACTCAACTAAGACGTGAACTGTTGTATTTTTAGCACACACAGCCATGGTTCAAATCCTGGGAGTGGTAGTAAGTTGTATGCAAAATCATACCCCACAACTGTACAGATTTGTCCAGAATGTCCAGTTAATTGGCCCATATCTGTTGCCTGTCACCCTGTCCCCCTGACAAATCAGTGGGATGATCCCAGAAGTTTAGGCAGCAAATAATGACATACAACTGATTGTCACACATCATAACTGACAAACATATAGCTATAAGAACAAACCTGTCACTCTAGCAACTCACCAAAATGTTATGAGAGTAAGATGTTTTGAAGCTATGACCAGAGTGTGTGCAGTAACAGAGTGAGTTGTATGTGCATAATAATAATAATGTGGAATCTGGTTATATGTGTGGCAACATTCAAGTAGTGCTAACAAACATTCCCCCACAGGTCTGTCAGATATGAAAACTGTGCCTAGAAATAAAAGACTGAAATCCTGGACTGGTACTGTTTACTCTGGTATTGTATGGCATTGTTAGTGTTGCAGTTTCCCTGAATAATAAGGTATTACTCATCACTGTCATCCACACTGTGCTACATAATAAAACTGTCTAGGAAACCCTGTGTAAGAGTGTTGTAATTACAAGGTCAGATTGTAAAACCAAAGGAGACTTATAGACAGAAATCAGAGAAGAGATATGCGGCAATATCTATATAGCACACTAAACTGTGATGTACACTGCATTGTTTTTAGCAGACACAGCTATGGTTTGAATCCTGAGAGTGGAAGTAAGCTGTATGCAGAATCATACCCCTCAACTGTACAGATTTGTCCAGAATGTCCAGTTAATTGGCCCATATCTGCTGGCTGTTACCCTAGCCCCTTGGCATATCAGCGTGTTAATCTCTGACATGTAGGCAGTATTTAATGTCATATAAATGACTGTCAGGCCTGTAAATATTTGGAAAATGTCTATGAAAACAAAACCTGTCATTGTACAACTCACTAAAGGTTTATGAGGGCAATAGTCAAAATATTTCCCGGTTTCACCTGCTTGTTGTTAAGACGTGCCCAGAGTGTGTGCAATAAGAGATGGATAGGT
This sequence comes from Protopterus annectens, assembly GCF_019279795.1. Taxonomy (NCBI): domain Eukaryota; kingdom Metazoa; phylum Chordata; order Ceratodontiformes; family Protopteridae; genus Protopterus; species Protopterus annectens. Next base: position 123,518,476 of record NC_056740.1, on the reverse strand, counting down.
ATATGCATAACATCAACCTGGAATCTGTGAATATGCATAGAAACAGTCAGGTAGTGTTAAACAATACCTCCACAGGTATACCAGGTAAGAGGTGTATACTGCAGGTAAAACTCAGTTCATGTATATAGTTGAAAACATCCATACCACTGTCCAAACTAAAGCCATAGGGTAGTGTAATAATACCTGTAAGGTACAGATCACAGCATTGACTTGGAAAGTAATGAGAACTACAAGGATATACAAGTTGTTAACTGACACCCCCCCCCCACCATATCTGCAACAATAAACTAAATAAACAACTCAATTGGTATGTGTACAATTAATTATACTGTTGGGACATATGTCCTATGGTTTGATAACTATTGAAATTTGTCTATACATGTGCTTTGTTAAAATACTCCCACATTGGTGGCATGCTGCCATCAATGTACTTGCATGCTGTTTTAGTGGCCACTGTGGATCCATATATGCATGTGTTCTGTTTGCTATGCAACTGTTCCATATCTGGTGTTTCGGGTTAATGGGAATATCTATGCATGCTGCTATACCTAATCCTGGAATATATTGACTATTACTAACCCACATATGTTGTAAAATTGAAACACCATAGCACGTTTGGGAAGGCCGGTCCCAGCGGTCCCACCTCATCTGCTGGTGCCCACCCCAGTACCTCCTCATTCATTGGTCCTGCACCACATTCAGGTGGAACTGCCTCAGGGGATGGGGACTGCCCCCACTGGGAGCTGGCATGGACAGGATACTGTCACCCATCGCCAAGTCCGGGGGCTGGTGCATAGCGAGCTCATCAGGGACTTTGGAGATCTGCTATGCTAGCTTAAGGGCCACATAGCGCAACTAGAGGGTCAGCCTGCCCCTCCTAATCAGCCAGAAGCACAGCCACCTTTGGTGCCGTAAAAGTGCCGTGGTGACTGCCCATGGGTGAGGACCTCAGTCCCACTGTTTCCACTAGGGAGCTCATGGGCTTCCAACTTCCAAATACTCCTCCCCATTAAAGGTGTTTACCCCCCCACATGTGTCATATACTGTCCCTGTATGCTGTCTTGTCTGTATTGTCTGTTATCCTACCCAACTTACCTCCACAAATATACCTACTATCCCTCCCCAACATCCTACTCTCACCTTTAAAAAAATAAAGGCAATCTGCTCATAAAAAAGAATCTCTCCCCATACATAGCTGTCCATTTCACACACATGTCCACTGGACACATGTAATCTGATCTAATTGGCTTCACAACATATTATTGTTGTCCTCACCCCTTTCTCAGGGGTATGAGTGTCCAAATCTACCTCCAAATCAGTGTATATGCACAGCTGTTGCTGTAGAAGAAATGGGCAGATATGGCCCTACCCTACACCCATCATGCACATCCCAAGCTATTTTCCCTATGGTGTTTACCTCTTTGTGCCCCTTTTTCACCACTTTCCTATCAACCCATTTTCATTTCTTTTAAAAAAATTAGAGCAGGGGTAAGCAAGAGTAAGCACTTTTAAGCAGCAGTAAGCAGTTTTAAGCTTGTTTATGCGGGCGGTAAGCAATACCTACATATGTTAAGCAATTTTGAAGCTGAGTATAAGAAACTGTAACCGGAAGTTAGCTGCGCTTACCTTCACACAAACCCATGCAAACCTGCTTACAACTGCTTAAAAGTGCCTTAACCACTCTGTATCCAATGGCCCTTTTTCTGCCCAGCAACAAAATTAACAATCTTTGCAAGGCTCAAACCCAGGACGCTGCACACCATAGCCAAAGTGATTTATCACTAAGCCATGTCAGATATACATAACCCTGGTGTTTTCATGAACATATCATCCAGCACAGTCAATCAACAGTGCAGGAAATGTATTTATACATGTAGATGTATGTGTGTGTGTGTGTGTGTGTGTGTGTGTGTGTGTGTGTGTGTGTGTGTGTGTGTGTATATATATATATGTATATACATATGCATACATCTATAGATATATATGTCTACATATATATGTCTATATATATATATATATATATATATATATATATATATATATATATATATATATATATATATATATATATATATATATATATATATATATATATATATATATGTATATACAGATATATATCTATAGATATAAAAGAGAACACAACAAATACATATATGACTAAAGGTAAAGTTAATGGGGGTGGGGGTCCCAAGCGAACTACCTCTTGTAAGTATTGATATCACCCCTCCCCCACAGCCAAACAGATATGCCCTACAACACAATACAAACACTTGCAAGTCCCAAACCCAGGGCCCTACACAACATAGCCACAAGAAGTTAACAGTAATCCATCCCACCTGTATGATGTCAGGATGATATCAATACCATATCATAAGGCGACTTACTACCGATATCCCTCACACATTGTAACAGCCTAGGTTATATATGGTGCATAACCCTCCCCCATAGACTGACTTACAGGGGCATATAACACTGTTACATACACTGACCTCTGGACTGCAGAAGGGCACACATGTTTTGTGCAGCTGAAGCCCACATATATATCGACCCTACCCCACAATATGTGTGGGGGCCACAACAGAACTGGAATAATGGCAGGAATGGCAGCATGACATAATCACAGGCCACTACATAACAATCCCTTACTGCATG
>NC_056740.1:123420821-123513321 GCF_019279795.1 Protopterus annectens | reverse complement strand
TTCCTGGATCATTTCCAACAGCATACATAGATATCCCCAATAACACAAAACAACAGATGTGCAGCAATCACATAGCAAACAGACCACATGCATATATGGAACCATAGTGCTCCTTACAATGGCATGCAGGTGACATTGTCTGTAACAGGCCAGGAATGATATTGTCCCCACAGGGAACATGGCTACAAACACATAGCACAAAGTGTTGTACAATACGATATATGTCCCAATGGTAGGTATTGTGTAGACATACGTATTGAGTTGTGTGATCAGATTGTTGTTGCAGATATGGTGGGGGGGAAACAGAGATGTGTATTAAAAACTATGATAATCTTGCTGTAGGAGGTGCTCAGACCTGTTTCCTTCTTTATGTCTTTCAGGCAAGATGTTCCATGAGAGGCTTCCCAGTTATACAGCGGACGAGAATGAGGTCATCATCACACACCTGGTGCAGCACTACCAGGTGTTATTTGGCTGAGCAGTCCATGAGCAGCAGGAGTGGACTGCCCTGTGGAATGATCTTTTCCACAGGGTAAACAATGTCGGCCCGCATAACCATAGTTATGAGCATGTCTAGCATCATTGCACAGACCTACTTTGCAATGCTCGTCAGTGTGCTGCTGTAGTCAAGGGGGAATCAGCTCACAACAGGGGGGGTTATGGCATCCAGCCCCTCCGACACATGGTGAGGAGCTCCTTGCCAGCCTTGGGGTACCTGCCTGCCCACACACACAACACCTAGCAGAGAGCATAGTGGAGGTGGTTGCTACCCACACAATGGCAGAGGAGCATGCAGGTAAGGCCACAAGGTACATCAGTAGACCACTGTTGCATATCCATCTGCATCTGTACAGTTAGATCATGCATATGTGAGATGACATATATATAGTCTGTTGCTGCATAGTAGTAATAAACAGATGTGCATAATCTGTAGTATTGTGGGCTTGTACTGTTGATGTACTGCAATGCTGCACCCCCCCTGTACCAATTCCAAAGCTGTGGCTACTGACATCACATCTCTCACACACTTACGTAAGTCCCTCTGGTGCACCTCCAAGGCAGCAGCCTGCAGCTGGTGAGTATGGTGTTTGTTCAGGTTTGCCAATACACTGGTCATGTTATGGCTATGGTATAGTCCATGCACACATTTAACACACCTACCCATAATGCATGTTTTACATGTTCATGCATTGTTGCTGTTAACTGCACTGCATCACAGAGGTCATCATGATGGTGTATCTGAAGGGTATGTTAGACTCCTGCAATATAACTAGTATCCTGACATTGCAAAATGTGTGCACAGATATGAACATAATGGTGGGAAAATGGCCTACAGTAGGGACGTGTGAAACATCATCCATATACAGTGCTACAACAGTGTATATTCCAGTGTTACAATGGCAACTGTTACAGATCTACACTATGGCATATCACAATACTGCAGTCCACAACCCTTACAACCTGCAATATGGTCCTAACATGAGCAATAAGTGTGTAATATGGAATCGTATGTTAGGACAGCAAATATGGGGAATACATACCTTTACAAACAGTGGAAGCATATGTCTGCACACACTCCAGATAAAATATAGTGAAAGCAGCTGTTGAGGTACTGACTGTATGCATTTGTCATGGAAATGCACCTTCCAGCAAGTACACATCCCCAATGTCACACCAAGAAATGGTCTGCTGTCCAAGACATTTGGCCAACAAATGTGCTCACTTACCTGCAACAGAGGCAGCTGTGGCTTGCACACATCTTACATGACATGGCATGGGCCCCATACCCAACAGGTAGCACCCAGGAGTACAGTCATGTATGTGGCGAGGATGTATGGGACAAGAATAATGTAGGAAATAAACAGATGGTCATCCAAAACAGATGATGTCACTTGTATCAAACTGGTCATACAGGCTGCCTAGTAACATGCAACAACACTGAGGGGGTTGCAGGAATGCCTAGCAAGTACTAGCTGTACAGCAACAGTGTTAGCAATTGCCTGGACTCTGCAAATGTGTGGCCCATGGGTTAGGGTAATCAGATGTGTCAGTTGTACCACAAGAAACATCAGCCAGGCCTCCCTACAGGTAGCATATGCATAACAGAAAAGGTCGCCAAAAGGCATGCGTTGCAATGTGTACAGGTGTACCAAGACCACAGTGGAAACCTACAGACAGTATCACGTAAGATACATGTGCTACACAACCAACACCTCACCCAACCTCAGATCCACCGTCCCCATCTGTACAATGCCAGTGCCAGTGTACACCTGTATGTTTGCCATTCATTAGCTGCGATTAGGCAGTTACATGGTGTTCAGTTTTTAGGACATTACAAACTAACACACATGTGCAGTCCATAGTTTTCAAACATCTGCAAAAAGGCTGAAGGTGGGGAGGGGGTGTCATCATGACACAACAGTGCACTGCAGCAGGAAACCAAAGGATGCTATGAATGGCTGTATCTGCACACAGTCAGGGTCAGGAACTGTGGCAGACATAACACTGACTCCACAGCAATAGTGACGGTAGTGTGTAAACTCCAAGGGATGTGCCATGAGTTGACCTTGCAATCATGCAGAGTTGGGGGACATGTGTAGGACAGACTGATCATATACTGGCAAATACAGATGGCCCATGCTAGTATACCCCTGCCAGGAATAGTGACTGCTGTAGTACACATAACAGTAGGTGCAACAAACCATCATGATAAGGGTGTGCACACATATGCACCCACAAAGTGTATGCATCTCAGTCAGCATCAGTACAACTAACACATTTGTTTGACACTGAATTTGATTGTACAGGACATATGTCACATATCAGGCTCATGTAAAGTTAACATATGCGGTAATGTGGTCCCATGGCATATCAAGGAAGAGGGCATCATACCAATAAGGGTGTGTACACTCCCCATAGCCACAGTAAGGTTTGACGGTTGTCAGTGTAACTGTATCATATTGGTCATGCATGGACTGCTGATGATGACATCTGTATATCAGACATCAGGCATTCACAAATGAAATCTGTCCACATATCATCCTAAGTATGTGTCGGACAAGCACATAGGGGCTGTGAGCAGAAGAGCAGACATAACTGACATAGTAATACACATTCAGCAATAGTGTGTACACCTGTGAGGTATAGTGCACAGTAAATGGCAGTGTGCGGAACAGGTGCACAGCAATACTGTGTATATGGGTGCAATGTTTTCCAGGGGAAGGGGCATCACCTACTAACACAGCCCATGCATCACACACATGTATACTGTTGCTAGCATGGATTGACTATAGCTGCACTGCATGCTGTTGAGTACCATATGTTATGCATGTTGACAGATGGGTAATGGGAGTTCTGTGTGTAATATCTTTGTGCAACCTCACCTGTAAGTGTGTGTGTGTGTGCGTGTGTGTGTGTGGGGGGGGTTATTTTGTCTGTAAGTGCAATCTGGTGGAGTGAAGGGGGGGTTGATGCATGTAGGATGTGTGTGTGTATATTTGTGTGTGTGTTTGTGTGTGTGTCCATGTATGCACATGTGTGATTGTGGGGTTCCCTTTGGAATCGTGCAGTACATGGACATGGACTGACACAAGAGACACCAGGAATACTTGTCTGATATGTAATCTCAGGACAGCTGATAGTATAATAAGGTTTGTAGCATGGAACATGCATTGGGAGGGAAACTAGACACAAGGTATACTGTTAAAATTGCAATCAGCAGAAAGGTGAAAGAATACCCACGTATGCAGCACTACAGATTCATTGGGAAATTACTAGACAACACCAGTGAGTATATCTAAATATTACTGTTGACCACATAATAAGTAAATTGAGCAACAGATCTTGCATCTACTGAGCAATAGTTACTTATGACATTCCAGTGCGTGACATTATTGAGTGACTGTAGTAGCTGCTAACATATGGAGGCCATGCTCACGATGTCTGGACATACCTAGGGTGAACACTGGATGACAGCAGTGAGTCCTTGTAAAACCGACTCCAATCAATTCAAAGATGTAATGGAGTAACAGGTCATGTTTTGTGATCACTTATCTATGCAATTAGAAGAATGATACATTAATGATTGGAATTAATGAGTGTAAGTTTCCAAGTGTGATGTAGGATGAGAAACTTAAGTGAATAAACTTGGGACAGTCTGTAAACTCAAGGACAGGTAGGTATTATGGTGGAATGTCAGTGTGTGTGTGTGTGTGTGTGTGTGTGTGTGTGTGTGTGTGTGTGTGTGTGTGTGTGTGTGTGTGTGTACTGTTAAGCAATGACATACAGGTCTTAAAGTGTGTTTCTTGTTTTCCCCTCACAGGTGGCGTGGTGGGTCAGGGTACCTCCTGCATGAAATCTGATGTTGGTGTCCATACAGACACTGAAAATGATGATAGGTTTGTAGAGGCACAGGTGGGGTTGTCAGAGGCTGAAATTGTGGCATAATTTGACATCCCCCTGTTATCTACCCCATCCCCGCACACAGTCACAGTACCTATAGATACCCCATCACCAGTGGCCATAGCAGAGGGACAGTTGGTGGTTGGTGGAAGTGCACATGACAGTGTGGTATATATGGCTGCTGTGTCTGGACACAGCAGCCATAGCCGGAAGTTTGGCAGGGAACCACATAGGCAGATGTACAGGGGTGCTGTGGGAGGGCCGCTGGTCATTGTGCTCCTGGCAGAAGTGCCACATCTGGTGCTACCAGACACATGTTTCAGGCTGTCATGGAGGCACAGGCATTTATGGAATGGTACACCAGACAGGGTCTGAGGCTGCAGAGGGCTGCTTTTTCAGCTGTAAGTGATAACATCCATAATCTTGCAGGTGCCCTCTGTTATTATACAGAGGTCATGGATAAACGGTTGGGTGAGATGGTGAGCCTCCTCAACCGGGGATTGTCTGTGCTAGAGCATGTGGTGGGAGTGGTGCAATGGCCACTTGGACATAGGCCAGCAACACCAACATCTGGAGGTCAACGTGGACGTGAAAGGGCACCACTCCACTCCTGTAGTGACAGTACCAGCCCCAGCACTACAGGGGGGGTAGTGTCCACACCACACCACAGCAGGCCATGTGCACATGGCCCTGGCCAGTCCCAGGAGGCACATGGTTCCAGCAGACATATGTCATCATCAGGGGAGAGTAGCATATCAAGATTTGTACCTGGACATGTCCATGGAACCCGTGGCAGGCACAGTTCTCATGTCCATGGCTGGAGGTGGTGGACTGCACACCCTGCCAGGTATGGTCTGCAGCTGTCCAACAAACATCTGTATAGGGCAACCACATGGCAGAACTGTGTGCATGCATACTCACACACAATGCAAACAGACCTAGGGCAACCCCATAACTACACAGAGGATGGCATAATGGTTAAGGTGTTTACCATACAGTCACAAGGTGCAGGATTTGAGTCTCACATGGGGTAATTGGCTAGTCTTAAAATGGCCCACAAGGGTAGCTAGCCTAGTACAAACCTATGAACCTATGAACACACACCACATCACCATGGCCATATCAGTAATTAAAACCCCTCACTCACACACATGGTGTCAAATGTATGGCCCAGCCTAGGTCTCTGTCAAACCAACAACACACCCTACGCATATGATGATACCTGTGCCACATCCATGTCATCCATAACATCAATGCTGGGACAGGCCAATATGGTTCTGATGCACACGATGACTGTAACTTAGTGTACCAATGTACTGCTCTGTGGCATGTTGTCAGCAGTAATGTTTAATGCTTACATGTCAGGTAGTGTAGCTGTCCAGCCATGATACATTACAGTTGTTAGTAACACTGAGTGACTGTGGTCTCCATAATGTTATCCATTTATGTTTTAGGTGTCCATGTGTCAGCAGGAGGATGGTCTGCTGTCATATCTCACAAGGGGTATGGCTCTGTGGTGACACCTTGGCTGTGCCATATGCTGGGTACAGGTGAACACATGTCACAGGTCTCTATAACAGTTACTGCCTGTGCCACATGGCTGATAGGTCCGGGGGTGATGTATACAGGTGAGTGCATGGTGGCTGCTGTTAGCAGCCCTTCTACAGTGGACATTGGTAGTTGTACTGGGTGGTACACACCACATGTTTGTGTATAATAGTTGATGTTGATGCACTACACAGAGAATACTGTACACATGGATGTATGTACCTGTGCAAGAAACCCATTGTAGCCTATGTAATTCCACCAAGCCAGATTACGCAGAACAACACATTGTGGAATAAGCAGTCCGCTAGTTTAATGTCATTGACGATGGTACCGGCAGGGTATATATCCCCTTCCCCCAATGTAGTACAATCCTCAACAAGGTAAACATATGTGCACTGGTGTGGATGGCACACCCCTTCCCTTTGGAGGGTGAGAGGCTCTGTAGAACCACAGATAGTGTGATAGACAAATACATAACCTGTTAACATGAACTGTAAAGCATAACAGCCAGCTACACGGGGGGGGGGGATACACTCAACAGTAATCACAATAATGTTGGCTGTGTCCACAACAGCCACACCCAGTTATATATACCAACCCCAGTATCGCTGCACACCTATACAGTGGAGAAGAGGCCATTTACACAGCTAACAGTAGTTGTGATGGAATGTATGTCCACAGGATGATACTGTGACATGTTAGCATATGCCATGCTGTTCTTGGACAGATGACCCCCTGGGAAATGTATATTCTGCAACCTGGGGTAGATCGCTTCACATACACGCACACTCTTACTTGGCAACACTGGGACTAGACCCCTACCTAGGTATGTAGTGCTACTGATGTCTGTGGCTTTAATTGCACACACCACACAGCTTTTAGGATGAGGTGTGTTCCAGGTTACATGCAGAACATCCCCAGGCATGTACAGTATGGCAATGGGGGATTTAATGGTTGTATATGGACAATACATAGTGTGACATACCGTCATATACACATTGACAAACACACAACAGTCAGACACTCATCTGAGAGACCTGGACCTATCAGTGCTAACTACCTTGTCAGTGTGTCCATTGTGTTACAGGTAGGTTGCACACAGCACATGCATAACTGGGCTGGACAGTGTTATCAGTTACCTGTATGGTTGATGGTGACAGTGGTGGTACATGGGACATGTACCATGGGTACCATGGTGTAATGACAGTATGCCCAGCATCCACACCTCACTGTGGATATTGTATGCACTAGAACCCATGATTACACTCTGATATACCCACCATCACACATTTACCAGGACTGCAATAGAACCCCTTGTCCATCCCAAGAGTGTTACTACAGGGATATGCATCTAATGCACATGCCACAGGCAGTAGGGTGATGCATTTGTCATGCCTCTGCTATGGGCAGCAACATCATTATCTCTAATACTGTGTGGAAATGCGCATTGTAATAGGAGTATGTGGCCTTGGAATGCTGTACCCCACATATATACACACAGACACACATACACACTCTTGCCAGATCACAGTGGGTATCCCATGCCTATCAACCCATTTGTACAACAGTGTTGTGCTGATACTGCATGGCCCAGGTAGCCCTTAGGGAGAGGACCATAACAAGGTACATGTAATGTCCGGTACAGTAGCAGCCACATCTAACTATGGCAATGGGTGGTGCAGTGGGTGTGAAGGGCCTCAGGATATACCCAACTACAGGTCTACTAACACACAGACACTGATATTCTCAGTAATGCACATGTACACATTTGTCAGTACTGGGGTGCATTGGTGCAGGTGTTCATAGGTGTGTACCTGGCTATTGTCCATGGAAAGATGGGAAGTGTAAGGGATGTGTGTACAGTGGTATTATGCCACCTGCCATGTGCCAGCAGGCCATCTATCTACAGACACCACTGTGGTGACCCTCAGGGTGAGAGTGACATGCATCAGCCAATCCTCTGGGTGCCTCCTGCAGAGGACCAGTGAGGTGCTCCAGTTGACATGTATGCAACATGTATTACATAACATGGTTAGTGTCTGTCTTGGAGACCTGTATCCAAGCATGTTCTTTTGACTGCGGTAGTGTAGTTGAAGTATCTGTGGCATGTGGTGCATACAGGGTGTTGAGTCCTATCTGTGCCACTTATAACACAGCTGGGCAGACATGTCAGTGTCAGTGAAGCATAGATTGTCTGTACACATACAAGATGGATACCTGACATCTGCACATCTGTACAGGGACTGACAGACATCAGTTCGACACCTAGCTATGCAGTAGGATGACTGTGTTGACAGATAGACATCTGACACCAATAGGTATGCCATTACTAATTGATGGCAGCCCTCACTGACATGTACTATACAGACAGTAGTCTACAGTTATTTTCCACATGCCCAATCATTATCCAGTAGGAAATATATAATGTGACACTAGGAACATGACAGTAAGGACTCAGAGTCCATCTATGCATGCAGGGGTGTTTTTTACAGTACTACAATTAGCAAGCTACTCTTGCTTAGGAAAACACTGTCAACGGTCGTACAGTAATGATACACTATATGCCAGTGTAACTGCATATAACCTGGGATACTATCCTTGTATGTAACACATTCACATGGATAAGAGTGTTGTACAAGCCATATATACTCGTGTCCCAGACAGGAGACTCACACCTTCTGCTACTGTAATGACAGCACATAGAAGCATGTTATGTACATGGCATTACATACACTTATTACAGATGTCATTACCCTGCTATGGTATCAGACTGGGATGTGAGCACTGGTTAACAGGGTTGGGCCATGCTTAGCAGGTGTCAGCATTGCAGCAATATAACAGCTAAGCACATTTGCGCACTGGTAAGCAAAGCCTACATGGTGTAAGCACCCATATATTTAACCGGATGTTAGCACCACTTAGCTTCACATAAACCCACTTAAAGCTGCTCAAAACTGCCTTAACCACTCTTTATCCAACGGCCCTTGCAGAAACCATGAACCTGCACACTATAGTCACAACAGTTAACCACTATGCCATGACAGCGGTGAAAACAGCAGTTGTTTTTCCAGTATATCTGTCAGAACACATATTGAAAAGTATTAAACAATTGCTGTGACTTCTACAATTGTGTAGTACTTGTTAGTGATATTACTGTTGCATCATATATGTTGCTATATCTAAATATACAAATATCAGATACATACGGTGTTATACATCTGGGAAGGTGTACACAACAGTAATGTTTACACATGACAGTGATATGGATATATATATATATATATATATATATATATATATATATATATATATATATATATATATATATATATATATATATATATATATATATATATATACATATGCAGCTATATGTCTTCATGTATATATATATATATATATATATATATATATATATATATATATATATATATATAATTATACACATCTGTATAGTGCATCATATATATGGCCATATATAGATTTGTGTGTGTGTGTGTGTGTGTGTGTGTGTGTGTGTGTGTGTGTGTGTGTGTGTGTGTGTGTGTGTGTGTGTGTGTACATCATATATATCCTGTGTGGAGGTAGCTGTGAGAGTGTAACAAGACTCATTGTTTAGCAGGTTTTGCAAATTTCTTATATGGTGGGCCTATCATATGTCACAATTTCCACCTTACAAGGATAACATATGTCAAACAACAGAGAAGCTGGGGTAGACAATCCATACCCCTACATGTGACATCATGGCTTGGCGAACAATATAGGCAACCTTTGTATTACCCTGAGAACACTCTCCACCAATGTTTCATACACAAACACACTTGGCTAGGCAACAACCACTATGTTGGCATTTCCCTGCATATTACCCACAGATAGTAACCATGGTGTGATTGCAGTGGACTACAGAGGACATGGCACCCTGTCCCATCCCTACAATAGGCAAATCATTGCATACAGTGCTCCTTCACTATGTTCCCCTCTGAATGCCTGCAACAACTGTAGAGCCAGCATATGTAACCCACAAAGGACATACCATGCCTTATACACATACTCTGTATGGACAGATTCCTTTTCTTGGTGGGGAGCATCTTGGTTCTATATTGGATGGTACGATTCATGCATGAGTGAATGTGCTTGTACAGTGCCTTCATGTAAGATTCAGCAGTTGTCCTTTCAGTTCCATCTGCATGGGTGTCATGACGTTAGTCACATCTGACATGTGTAGCATGATGTTGGCTTTGGAGATGTGTGTTATGGAGGTTTCCTTACTGGGGTGTGGGGGAGGGATGTTGATGTTAAGGATGATTAGCTCATGGGAAGAACTGACCACCCATGACATACAAGGCCATGTCCAACCCGGAATTAATGGACATGCTCCACCTCAAAAAATCCAAATCCACCAAAACCACTAGAGCAAGCGACTTAAACCTTAGCACAGATATAAATAGGACGTGCTGGAGGGATAGATTTATCACTCAGAGACTCCCTATGCTGTGGAATAAAATCCCGGTCCATGTGAGGCAGAGCACCTCGCTGGCTCTGTTCAAGAGAAATCTTGACCTGTGGATGGGAGATCATAGGTTTATCCCGGGAATCATCTCTGTGTCACTGCTGGACAGAGGCACAACAAACTAATGGGTACAGTATTTTTTCATATAAGGGGTGGCGTAAGCCACAAAACTTTGGGCTAGGCTTATAAATGCCTTAGGGCAGATAGCCTAGTATAAACCTATGAACCTATGAGGTGAACATAGATGTGGAGCATTGATTTCCCATGTCGGTAATGACCAGGTCTAGGGTATTTGAGCCCCTGGTGGGACTATGGGTTACTTGATCCAGGGAATTGGGAATTATGACTTCCAAGGACCGTTGGGCACATGTGTTGGCACACAAGTATTTTTCCCAGTTAATGGCAGGGTAGTGTAAGTCACCCAGTATTAGGGTGTTTGCTTGTATCATAATATTTCCCAGAAAGTTTCAAAAGCTGTACTGGGAATCTTGGGGCATGTTGGGGGATCTGTAGCAAGCTATACAATTTGGATTGCAGTCTGACCTACTGCTAGTTGCACCGGGGGTATTTCAGACACATTCTGTTCAGCAAGTAGCCTGGTGGTGTGAATACTCTTGGTGAATATGGACACTCCTCCACCTTTATTATTTTGGTCCTGGTTTGGTGGCCAAGAGGTGTGGTGAGAGATGTACCTGGTATTGCAGAGGTGCTCTCTGGAGCCTTCGATCAGGTCTCTCTTACTGCACAGACATCGATGTTTTCCATTTTTAGGTGTGCCTAGTGACTGTGAATGGTCACAAAAGCATTTATTTACCCTTATGCATACACAAACACAGAGTTTCGCAGTTGCCATGTCTGGGAATAGAACTCCTACCTAACTAGTATATTACACTACAGCATTATGCAGTTATGGAGCTCCATGCCATGAAGCTTACTGGGCTACTCCTTGCCCAAAGGTTTATTTCAAAATGAATGACATCAGCAGTCCTACCACAGTAGGGCATTTAAAATTGTAATGAGTGTGAATGGCCTCAAAAGCATTGATCCCTACACAGACAAACACAAACACACACACACAGTTGCCATGTCTGGGACCAAAACTCCTACCTAACAAGTACATCACAGTATAGCATTATGCAGTTATAGCATGCACTACAGAGCTTATAGGGCTACTTTTTTCCCCAAAGGCGTATTTCAAGGTGAAGACATCAGCAGGCTTGCCATAATAGGGCAATGGGGAGTGCAGTGTGTGTGAATTGGCCTTAACCTATTCATCTAGAAGCAGACACACAACACTCAGGCACATACAGGTTTACATTCCACAGGCAAGTGTATACAATTGCTAGATGACTACTGACTTGTACAGTCATGTTACACAGTTAGCACAAGCACCACAGACACTATAGTGCTGAAGGATACCAGAGACAAATGTCTACAGTGATTGATATTTGCACATCATGTGGTTTTAGCAAATTGTATGTGTGCTGGGTAGGACAGGCTTCATGATGGGAGGGTCTTTGTCGCTGTCTGTCACTCTCTTCCGCACATCTATGTATGTGTAATTTTGGCCTATTATAGTGTGTTGTCCTTGGATATATGTGTGTATTCCTATCCAAAGTGTGTGCAAAGCATGACTGGTGTATACTGAGGAGTGTATGCACTAACATCTGTGACTGTCATATATGTATAGTCCACTGTTATTGCCAGACATGGGCTTCATTTTAAGTGTGCGAGCATGCCCAGTATGACCTTTCAGTATTTTATTGTCAGACATGGCCTTCGTTTCTCTAAGTTTGGGAACATGCCCAGTATGACCTGCTGTACTGAATCTGTGAATCCATTCCAGGTAGGTTGTACTCCAGTGCAGGCTTTTGTGTTCTACACCTACAGCTAGCAACCTGTTTCTGTGCGATATCTGTAGATCGGTTGACAATATGGGGTCAAAATAGGCAAAGGATAGTGGGTTACTGTAGGTAATTGTGTCTGTGCTGCTTCTGCTATATTATCTTGGTGTTAGCAGAGATAGACAGACATATGTACTGTTTTACACTATGATGTTTTATGTCATCAAGTACTGTCAGGTATAGATATTTGCTTGCAGTAATGTCCTGGGGAACACAGGGTGAATGCAGCTGTATCCAGTAATGTGGTCTGCAGCCTACATATTCTTGCACAATCATGCCATTCTGGAGGGGAAGCTGCAGACACTTGCTGCTGGGTCTGTGTAAATGGTTCAGCACCTTGGTACAGTGGTGGCTGAGGATCCCATGCTTGTACATCCATCAACGTGACAGTATGGTCATATCCTGCTGTGGCCATACCTCACAGCTGTACAGATTCACACAGGTTACCCAGAGGCAGGGGTCATACCTCTGGACATTACCCCTTCACATTGCGGTTTATGACCAGGTTTGTAGTCACCCATTCCTGTGTTTGCAGGCAGGGATAGTATGTGCACACGGCTGAGTGTCAGACTTCACTCACTCTATGCCACCCATGCTGCTACCCCCTCTCTATTATTCTATCCTCTTCCAAACATTATGCAAAGATTATCTGATAAGCTCCCTATAGTTATCACTTCATCCTAGCAGTAATTCGGTGTTGGTCCACAGTTCATGCAGTAGGACATGGTGGACATGTTACTGGGATTTGTCCACATGGCCTTGCATTTGGGTTCTGTGGACTGTGTTATGTTGTTACTTGGGAGACCATGACATAACATGCATTGGCAGTCCAGATGAGACACAGGCCTTTGGCAGAGGACTGTAGGCCATTTGGTAGTGATGCAGGCCAGCTGTAGCAGGCTGTTGCATTGTGTCACTCCTACAGTCCCAGAAAGCAAGACACTATATTTCACTGGGCTGACAGGGTAGGTGTGCAAGGTGTTAATGCCAATACTTTTTATCATTATTGATCCAGTTGTATGGATGCTGGCAGGGTGCTGCTTACAGCTAGGGACACACCTCCATGCGACACCTGTTCTGCATGCTGCATTCTTTGGCTATTACCATACAGAGGTGGCAGTCATATTGTACTTATTCCCAACAGCAGGGATGAGACCGGAGAGGTACCTGTGGGTGATGGTGGGGTGAGCTGGGTGCATGTGTGCTATGGACACTACTTGCATCTGACTCACAGATATGCATGGGGCATTCCATTTATGCTGGCTTGCACAGGGACATCAGCTGTTTCTCAATACTTCATACCTGTGACTTTTATGGTCTGCCAGTGTTTGGCCAGATGACATCGGTATTCCCTACTACAAGCCAAATTAATGCGCTGCTAACCTGTATGTACAATTCCAAAGGTGTGTCCATTTGACAGTAACATATTATACACTGTCTTTCTGGGGTACCTCCCCCTGTGTATTGTTTGTATGTCTGGGCCCACATTCATGCCATGTCAGTCTTTCAGATGGAGACACATATTACTTCCAAACATTTACTATGGCTTACTGCTGGAATGTGTTTTGCTGGGATGCATTGTTTTTGGCACTGCAGTTGTGAGAACTTGGCCCTGTCATCGGCAGTACTGGCCAATGGCCAACAGGGCAAACCTGACCATGTCTACATACTGACCACCCTCACACAATATACAACACACACCAACCTAACACACGCAGCCCTGCATATTGTACACATGCTACAATCTATCCTGCTACTTTGGCCAACTCAGGTAATCTGTGCTCCACTGTTATTATACCTACACATACATGTTACTACATTTCTACATAGGATTGGGGGCGCACACCTGACACATTCACATTTGTTATGACTGTACTGGCATTTCAGGTACTCCATTTCATTTTGCATGCTGACCTATCATGCAGACTAGAGGCATATCAGTGTACTACAGGTCTTAGGTTTGATTGACCTACATTTCAGTTTCAGACTTCTTACCCTTCAGAACTAACATCCCACTGCCTGACCTGTTGTAGTTTGTCTGTGTAGGCCTGGACAGGGGATATTTTCCATAGCCATCCATCAGAGGCCTTAGCACAGCCTTTGTTTGTGTTTGCCTATGCCTGTCCTGCTGGCTGAGACTGTTGTTGGGTATGCGAGCCTCCCTGAGTGGCATGTGTGTGCCCTATGGACACACATGTGGCCCAGCAAATTTCCTGCAGTGAGTTTTGACACCTTGCCTAGTACTGGCTACTATGGTGACACCAGTATTTGTTACAGAGCTCATGCTGCCACTATAGGTGTCTACTATCTGCTGGCATCCCATTCAGCCACTCGATTCCCTTGCATGCTCACATCCATACCATAGATACAAGTAACAAACCATACTACTCCATTTGGCAATTGATAGGGAGAGTGACTTACCTTGTGGCTGTGCCAGTATTGAGGATGTTGCTGGAGGGCTGACTATGTCAGATGCACTTAGTACACTCCCTATACATGGTTAAGCACACATAGTGTCATGTTTGGCATCCCGTTTACTTTATGTGGGAGTCAGAGAGAGGTGTCATTCCCTGGGTTCCTACCATGTCAGTGTATGTGCTATGTGTTGCCTCTTTGCCACAGCCTGGGCATACTGGGCATTCCTCCTTCTGCCTACTGGTACAGGCTCAGGTTGTTCCTCCTCTGAGTCACTGTGTACCTGTGCAGGCCTTGGCAATGGTGGGAGGTTGTATGGCCCTGTCCCGTGCTGTTCCTGCTGCAGCTGTTTCTGCAGGATCATATTGTGTAGCATGGCACATACGATGACAATTTGGGTACATATAGCTGGTGAGTACTGCAAGGCTCCACCGGATGTGTCCAGGCACCGGAACCATGACTTGAGCATCCCAAACATATGCTCTATTACGATTCTGGTTTGTGTGTGTGCCTCATTATGGAGTTCTTGTTCAAGTGTGTGTGTATTTCTGATGGATGTCATCAGCTACGGCTTAAACTGCCAAAATCGGCTAAAAAATAAAAGTTATTTTTTTTGTAACTGTTTTCCATGCCAGTGGCCATATATTTGGCCATTGGCATACTTTCCACATTATATACACCCTTTATTTGGAGCTGTCATGGCTCCGTTTTGTAGTTTGCAGAAATTTACTCGGTTACTAACCAATTACATTTCTGCAGACTACACTAGTCCTGCACAGCTGGCTGCCAGCTTCCTGGATCACAAATTCACCTCATTTGCATGGTTTTCACTTGCAAATGGGGTCATTTGCATGCAGGAGCTGTGCCCATGCAGGAATATCTGAGGAGCACTTGTGCACATCCGATGAGCTTATTCCTGGATTTCACGGCAGCCATATTGCCTCCAGCAGCTCCTGCACTATTCCTGCACACTGTGCAGAGCTTGCTGAATCCTGGGGATAATCTGAGATCTCAGTCATGTCTCTCTTCATATAGTCCAGTGAGGTACATCTCATGTCATTCACTCCAATATGACAGAGTCATAAAGGTACTTGCTGTTGAGAGACTTGAGTGTGTGTATGATCTGACAGATCCTGACACCTGACAGGCAGCTGACCCTGACCTTCTCCTTGTCTAGCCTGGTGAGGGGGACATCTGTGTGTCTCTCTATGGAGTCACCTATGAACAAGACATTTGGTTTTGAGGTGTTTTGCCTAAGCGGGTTATTGGCTGAGATGCTGTTATGTGTATCATTATTATTATTATTATTATTATTATTATTATTGTGTAATGGATTCTGTTGGGTCTGCAGTGTATGCAGTAGGTTTGCTCTTGGGAGGTTTATGTGTTGTACGCTTGTTATGTGCAAGAGGTGAAGTGTGTGCACTGACAACCTGTTTGATATCTGGTTTGTTGTTATTCTTCAGCCTACGTTCTGCCCTCTGCTTGCCCCAATTTTAAGCACTATCCTATCATCCTCGTTTTCATACATTTAATCTAGTCAAAAAGTAGAATCTCACACACAACACAAATGGCCAGAAATGTCCCGTAAGAAAAAAAAAAAAAAAAAAACTTCAGTTTTTGTTATTAGCATTTGAGCAATGCTTGACAGCTCACACCAATGCTGATTGATGGTAACTGGCATTTCAACATCTATTGCATTAGTATGGTTATATTTGCACAAATGTGCTTTGCCCTTTTGTACTATACAAATGCAGACTGATAGTACTATTGTGTGACAGATATTTCTAATATATTTATTAGGCTGCTGGATGTAATGTACACCTTATGGGATGTTATATTTTTCATTACTGTGATGAAGCCTGATGCCTGCATTCTCCCTTGCCTCAGTCTGAGATTTTAACTTTGTGAAGTATGAGCTCCTATATGGTGAGCTGAGATAATGCTCAGGTCTGTAGAATGTTTTTTTTGCATATGGTTAATGGTTCAAATCCAAAGGTATGTCAAACAATTATTTATTTTTTATATTACTATTGTCTGTGTGTGTGTGTGTGTGTGTGTGTGTGTGTGTGTGTGTGTGTGTGTGTGTGTGTGTGTGTGTGTGTGTGTGTGTGTGTGTGTGTGTGTGTGTGTCACTGCTGACTACATATGTTATTAACCCAGCATTATCCTGCTTATGTCTTAATTATATTTCTGCTCTCCTACTCCTGCATGTTCTTTATTGGAAACACTTTATTGTACAGGGCATAACATATTTTTATGATGACAACCTTAAGTGTAATACACTACAAAGATTGCTAGAAATGGCCCATAAACAAAACTCTTGCTATGTCTCTGTTTCTGTCAACAATCTTGCTCTCTTCAATCCCTTATATCTCCTCATTTTTTGTCCTCAGCTTCTGCACAGTGCCTATCACCAACAGCAATGGTAACTAATGGTGAATGACTAGTCAAGTGTTATGGCCAATGGCCAAAACTGTTGAGTTTTTGCCTTTGGCTGCATTATTCTGCTGTCCCTCATGCTACTGTATACACCAAGCTATGGAAACAGAGGATGATAGCACTATAAAGAGAACAAGCTGCAGAGCTTAGCGTACACTATGTGGTATGTTGTAGTTTTAACTACTGTTATGAAGTATGCTTCACACAAACTTCCTTACTTCATAGTCTTAACATAGCCCTTTCAAAAATGTATGTTTTGAAACCTGACATTCACCTCCATTATTGGTATGATCAGCTATTGATCATGTCTATAGGTTGTCTTAAGAACTGTAAGGTGCCTAAATCCAGCATCTGGTCTATAGTTATTGAACACTTTAATTTCTCATTATCTGTCTACTTATTGATTCATACATACATCCAAGATTCCACCAGCATTAACATGCTTGTTCCCTTATGTGTCTCATAATCAGCCCGGTAGAGCCCAGAAATGCTCATACCTTCCCAAAATAGGTGTAAGACATTTGGTAGAATCCAGGCATTATGGGTTAAGAGGCATAGTACACTAAGCACATCTTAAAATTGTTGCTGCTATACACACTTAAGGTGACAGGGTGAATCGGTTTGCATTTCCATGCATTTTTTGAAGTCTTAATTATGACACCTACATGTATGTTGTCATGAAGTGACTGTATTACTCAGTGACATCATATAAACACATGCAATTGCATAAGAAGCACTACAACATGCTTCAAATACATGGACTGTCACCAAATATGAGGCTAAGTATGCACCGGTATTATCTATATAATGGTCACTTTACTGCAATTATCATGACAAATGTGCAAATCATGTTACACAAAACATTAATGTAACATACAGCCATTCTCAGCTGGATGAGAATCAGAATCTTTTGATTGTCTACACTCTTACTTTGCATGAAGGTTGGCATGGAGCACCATAGACTATTGTTAATTCCCATTTTAAGCTCAAATCCATTAATACTTTGCCATTAGTCATGCAAATCAGCTTGAAAGAGGTACGCTTCATAGAGTGATTTGAAAAAGAGGAAAGTAATGTCAGTGGCTTGAATTACTTGAGCCTGTTGCAATTGACTGTTGCACTCCGGATATGATGAGTTCTCTGTGATGCTGTGTAAATACTACATAATGTAATGTTGTGTCTGCAGTCCAACATATTTAGACTTGCAAATGATATACAATTGTATGGGACCTTTGCACACATATTTCCAGAGCAGTATTAAGCAGTGGACTTTTATATGTTAGAACTGTCTGTTTGTACTTACACTGTACATTCTCCAAGCATGAGGAAATATTGAAAATGACGCAACTAACAATTATTATTTGCACACAATCATAGGTTCATAAGTTCATAGATTCATAGGTTGGTACTAGTCTATTGACCCTAAGGCCTATGCAAGCCTAGTCATAACAATTCCCTGGAAATTTCTTCCCGCAATATTTACTTCTCTGGGCCCCTTTCTAGCAGGGTGACTGACATGATCCCTGTGGTGAATTTCCTATCTTCCATCCAATCATCAAGGTTCCTTTTGAACAGGGCCAATGAGGTGCTCTGCTTGACATGTATAGGCAGTCTATTCCAGAGTATGGGGAGTCTCTGGGTCAGGAACCTATCCCTCCAGCATGTTTTGTTCATTGTGATGATAAGGTTTAGATCCCTAGAGCATGTGGCTCTAAGGGATTGGGATTTCTTTAAGTGGAGCATGTCCAACAACTCAGGGTTTGACATGGCCTTGTATGTTAAGCAGAGATTGCCTCTGAGTAGACGATATGCCACAGAGTATAGCTGGAGTTTTTTTAGACGGTCAGCATATGACATCTGCTTTAGGCCTGTGATTCTTTTAGTGAGGTATTTCTGTGGCCTTTCCAGCTGTTGCAGATGTCTTGTGAGGTACATACCAAATGGGGCATTATACTCTATAATGGGTCTAATGAGGGATGAATACAGTGGGACAATGACCTCCTTTTTCTGGATGAAAAGCCCTTAGTGATGAGGTGTGCCACATAGAAGGATTTCCTGACTGTTGTGGCGATGTGGTTATCGAAAGTGAGACCACTGTCCACTTGTGTCCCTAAGTCTCTCATCACACTTTTGATGTTTAGTGTCCTGCCACCAATGTGGTAGTTCATGGGTACATGTTTGTTTCCAAAGGGGATAACTATACATTTCTTGGCATTAACCTTGAGCCCATGGCTCTGTCACCAGGCATCTGTTTCTGTAAGGCCATTTTGTAGAATATTTACATAATTTGGGGATTCAATAATGGCTCCCAGTTTGCAGTCATCTGCAAACTTTGTTAGCCAGAGTCCCTTAGTGTTGGCCTGTACTTCAGAGAAGTAGATGCCAAGCAAAAGGGGTCCCAGGACTGAACCCTGAGGTACTCCACTTGTCATTTGTCTGGTGCTAGATTTGGAGTCGGCTACTTTTACAGTCTGGGTTCTGTCAGTAAGCCAGTTGGCAACACATCGAGTAACATAGGGATTTATGCCCAGCTTAGTAAGTTTATCTATGATTCCAGAGTGGGGGATGGTGTTGAAGGCCTTGACAAGGTCCAGATAGGCTGTGTGGACCGCCTTACCCTCGTCCACAGCTCTGGAGACCAATTCGAAGAAGTCAATCAGATTCAGGAGACAAGATCGGCCCTTCACAAACCCAAACTGAGTGGGGTCCAGTGTTTGAAGGTTGCCAATGTCTTTGTTTATAAGTTCCATGATAATGCGTTCCATGCCCTTGCAGATCAGGCTTGTCAGACTGATGGGACGGTAGTTCTCAGGATCCAAGGTGAATCCTCCCTTGTGGAGCGGGATAACTGTAGCTGTGTGCCACTCAGTGGGCACAAAGCCTGAGGTGAGGCTATGATTAAACATGACACTTAGGTGGGGTGCCAGTTCATTTTGTAGTTCATGTAGTACACAGCCTGGGATGTCATCTGGTCCCATGGATGCTGTATTCTTAGCTTTGGAGAGTGCTGTTTCTACCTGTGTGGCTGTGATTATCGGAATTTGGCAATCTTTTGGTATTGAGATGGGCCCTTTAGGGGGTGAGAGGGGGTGACGTTGGCACTAAATCGATCTGCCAGGATATTGGCAATATCCTTGGGATCAGGAACAACTTTGAAACAAAAAAAACAAAATGTAGAGGTGACAGTGTCCCAAACAGCTCGGAGAAATAATCCACACCAAGTTTTAGCGCTTTCAGTCACTGCTTTATTTTGTGACCTTCCTCAGAAACAATTAATTTACTTGATTACTTCCTTTTATATCCCACAACAGGAACTTACATCATGATTAACCGATTGTGTTATAAAGTGCAATATAATACTATTTCTGTCTAAAATTATATACTAATAATAAAGTTTATCTTTACAATATAAAATTCTTTATAAAAAATTATTCATGAAACTTGTATCTATACATATACAAATATACATAATAATCTATAGTAAAAAGGTTTATCTATACATTAAGAAACATTTTAAATTTATTGTGTCATTCAATCCAGGGAATTTGTCAGTTCCCAAATAGAGCTGCCAATATGCTTCTTTGCATTCTAAGATGTTATTTAAATCCCCATTGAAACTAATGTTTTCTACACTATCTAGAACAAAAAATTCAAACTTTTTGAATTCTTCACAAATAATAGAATGCCTGGACAAAGCATTAAATTTGTCTTTCTTCTTAATGGCCAAGTTGTGTTCATATATGCGTCTTTTTAAATTTCTTTTGGTTTTACCAATGTAGTATTGTCTGCATGTCACACATCTCGCTGCATAAACTAGTAATTCACTATTACAATTAAAATAATTCTTAGCCCAAAATGTTTGATTAAATAGGCCTATTGTAATAAATGAAGTGTTAGAAATGAATCTACACTGTTTACAGTTGTTGCAACTATAAGTTCCTTTTTTAATTGTGCATGCCCTAGATGGCTTTTTCATTTCTACTTGGAATTCTAACATATTTTTAATGTTGGAAACCTTTTTGTAAGTGAACCTGGGACTTAAACCTAAAATGTCAACTAGATCTTTATTCCCCACAATGATATTCCAATTTTCTGTGATTATGTTTTTTATTTTCCACATTTCATCCACTATAGGAATGGGAAAAGATGTTCGATAATCATCCTTATTTTTTACTGTGCAACCATATTCAAACAAATTTCCAGCTTGTACCATAATTTCTGTGGACTGTAATATTGGTCTTGCCACGTTTTTCCTCAACATCTGAACTTCATTTTCTATTTTGTTAATCCACTTGATGTTATAACCTCTTTTTTGAAATAACCTATTCAAAATTTTTCCTTCTTTTAAAAATGTGTCGCCATCTGATGTTAACCTACTCAATCTTATATACTGTCCTTTGATGACCCCTTTCTTCATATGGACAGGATGCAAGCTGTCATTATGCAGATATTGATTTGCAAAGTAAGGTTTTCTATAGATGTTACTCAAGAATTTTTTGTTCTCATCATCAATTTTCATGTTGATGTCCAAAAAATTAATTGTCTTACCAAACTCTCCAAATTTGAAGTACAAAAAGGAAGTTGTATTATTAAGATCCTCGACTAATTCTTTAAATTCTGAATAGTCTCCTGACCATAAAAAAATCAGGTCATCTATAAATCTGTAATATAATCTAACCTTAGAATAGTTTAAATGGGTTTCTAAATATTTTTGCTCCCAGTTTGCCATTACAATGTTCGCAAACGCCGGAGCCACTCTCGCACCCATAGCTACTCCTGATGTCTGCTGATACATTTTTTTATTAAAAGTGAAAAAATTGTTTTCTAATATAATTTCCATAAGGGTACAACAAGTGTTTATTTTTGTGCTTGTGAAGGTAGAATTTTTACACAAGTATTCTCTCATGTATTCTATTCCTACCTGCTGATCTATAGAAGTATAAAGACTCTTGACATCTAGTGTGCCAAAATTTAAATCTTCACCATCGATCGAAAAATTCCTTAAAATTTCCAATAGATGCCAGGAATCCCTCAAATAATGTTTGGACTTCTGAACTATTGGATTTAATGTCTTGTCTAACCATATAGATATGTTTTCTGTTTTTGACATCCTAGCTGATATAATAGGTCTAAAAGGGATATTTTCTGTATTGTCTTGGATTTTCGGAATTCCAAATAAGTTGGGCATTTTGGGTTCTTCTACCAACATGTATTCATAAGTTTTGAAATCTATTTCTCCTTGACTTAACATGTCAAACAAGAAACTGTTTATTGCATTATATTTTGCTTTTACAGTTTCCTTACCTATATTTTTGTATGTGCTCTCATCTATCAAAGAGTCTTCCATATTTTTTACATATTCCTCTGTATTCATAATCACTATTTTCCCACCTTTGTCGGCTTTCATTATTCTAATACTTCTATCATTACTTAGAGAACGTAAAGCTTTTACCTCTTTGTCTGACAAATTTTTATCGTGAATGTTGTCTTTTATTTTTCTGAATTCTTTTTCACAACAATTTTGAAAAACCTATAAGGTGTTAAGCAAAGGTGGGTTATAGGTACTAGGCTTTGTAACATTTGGTGTTCCCCTACTGTTAATGTTAGCTATATCATGCATGATGTAATTTAAATTCAGCTTTCTTAAATATAGTCTAAAGTCTATTAACAGTTTTCCAATGTTAAACTTATTCGATGGAATAAATGAAAAACCTTTCTTTAA
Organism: Protopterus annectens; assembly: GCF_019279795.1. Taxonomy (NCBI): domain Eukaryota; kingdom Metazoa; phylum Chordata; order Ceratodontiformes; family Protopteridae; genus Protopterus; species Protopterus annectens. The sequence continues at coordinate 123,490,379 of NC_056740.1, read as the reverse complement.
AACACTTTTTGCATCATCAGACAAAAGTATTTTTGATACGTTCAAAATGTCCACTTCAAAACAGTCCACTTCTGTTGGTTCTACCACCTTTTCTTGTTCTTTCCCTTCATTTTGTACTTTTTCTGGGTGGCATTGTACCACCTTGTAGTTCTTTTGTATGAATTGTTGTTCACTCGAAAAGGGGCCCCTGGAATGTTGGCTGATGTACTAGCGACTTCAGCATAAGTAATGTTGTCATTGTTGTTCACTTTATTTGTAGTCACTATTTGTTCTACATTGTTGTTTGTCTCCAAATTTTGAACATTGTCATTATAATTGGGATCAGTATATTTAATGCCATTCTGTTGTAGCTCAGAGCAGATCTGAGCATTTCCGTTTAGATTCTTGACATAACTATAGAATGCCTTGTGGTTGTCTTTGGAATCTTTGGCAATTTTATTTTCGTAACTAGCTTTTGAGGATTTTATGAGGGATCTCAGCTTCTTACATAATGTGAGCAGGTCCTGAGATAAATACTCAAGAATGTTTGTCGCAACTGAGAATGTCAGCAATGCATCATGATGTGAAACAGCTACTCATTACAGTACTGCAATGTACATGAATGACATGATAGATATTGTTATGTGAACAGTATGTAATTACTTGTGATCAACAGCCTGCTGTTACTTTTACTTGTCAAGACACATTCCTTTTCACCCAAACCTGTGATGCACATCATCTTTTCTGAAACACACTATTTTAATCCTTGCAAATGTCTAGTATCCCATCTTTAAAAGCAGACTTCTGTGGTACTTGTGGTTGATACAATGTACTATATGTTGTAATTTGATAGATAGGTGTTCAAATACAGCAGTGACTGAGTAGCATGATTGTGTGTGTGTGTGTGTGTGTGTGTGTGTGTGTGTGTGTGTGTGTGTGTGTGTGTGTGTGTGTGTGTGTGTGTGGCTTCAACCATACATTTGATGTGGGCACTTCCACTGAGAAGACACATTTAAACTGGGAGTGGGCTCCCCTATCAATTTCTTCTTTTATCACAAACATCTTCTCTGCACATACTGATGAGGTAATCCTTTCAAAACTGCACTATGTTACTGTTGTAATCAGACTTTTTCTGTGGCACTGCGTATTCTAGATTGTGTAACTAGATACATAGGTGGTTCAAATCCAATAGTGCTGAACTAGTGTGAGTGTGTGTGTGTGTGTGTGTGTGTGTGTGTGTGTGTGTGTGTGTGTGTGTGTGCGTGTGTGTGAGTTTAGTGTCAGGTAGGTATAGCTTCAGCAACAGAACTGATGTTTGCACTTCTACTCAGGAAAAACATTTACACTGGAAAAGTGCTTCCATGTCAGTTTCATGCACTTTTAACACTAACATTTGTAATGCTACACGATGATGACGTCAACCTTTCAAATATTCTCTGTCTCTACATTAAAAAGCAACTACTCCTATGGAACTTACAGATGATACTGTGGTTCTCTAGATTGCTTAACTAAATAGGTAGGTGGTTTAAATTCAGCAGTGACTGACTATGGTGAATATGTGTGTCTTTCTCATGCACATACAGATGTGATGTATATCTTTACAGTGGTAGTGGACTCTCCCCATCACTTTCAATCCCTTTTATCACACATATTACCCTATCAAACCAATGTTGGTATCATCCTTTCAAATGTGCACTCTCCCCCTTGTAAACAAACATCTTGTGTGAAGCTTGTGATTCATGCAATGTTCTCTAGCTTGTGAGCTTTGTTAGGTAGCTGGCTGAAACCCAAACATTACTCTATAGACTGAGTTGTGTCAGAGTGTGTATGAATATATATATAAGAATGGAGTCCTCCACATACGTGATGTGTTCATGTATAGCAAGAGAGAGTTCTTTTACTAATTTCTGTCCATTTCCACACAGAGGAAACCTGTGTTAAACAATGATGAGACCAGTTGTTGAAATGCGATTTATCTCAACCTTTTACTAATCTTTCTCATGAAACATCAGGAAATGATATGATGTTCTATAGCTTCTGGGTTTAATAAGCCATGAATTTGTATCTGCCATTATCTACATGTTGTGCATGATTTTGCTTCTACAGTCACAGGGATGACTTCATTATGCATTACATATAGTTGAGAACACCTAATGTTATGCAATATTTTCAAAAAAGAGACAGACTACACCACACTTTTACTCAATTTAAAAATACACATACACCTTCTAACACTAAGAAGATGTAATGCCTTCAGATAGATCCTGTCTCACATTTGTGGTAAGATTTCTCCTGTGGCACATGCAGTCAAGACAATATTGTGTAGCTTGCAGTGTTAGATATGTAGGTTTTTAAAACCCACAGTGACTAAGTGGCATGATTGTGTGTCAGTATACTGCCATTCACAAATTACATCCACCACAGTTTTAATGTATGTAGTTACAGTGGGAGAGGGCTCTTCTGTTATTTTTAGCTCAAACAACTGTTTTGCAGCCCAGTGATGATGTCATGCCTGCAACTATGTTCTTACATCTGTTGTACAACTTCATCTTTGGCACATGCAGTTGCTACACAGTACTATAGATTGTGGACTTACATAGACAGCAGTTCAACTCCAGAAAAGGACAGCATAATGTGAGTGCACTAGCTTGACACATACAATACTGCATCAATTGATTTCTACCAAAGCCTTTTCAACACATTGGGGATTTCATGCCACTCAAATAGGTGTTCTGTAATGCTTGTGGTAAGAGTTCTCCTGTGGTGCATGCAATTAATACTGATAATACTGATAACACAGAAGGTCTTTGGCTAACTAAATTCGCAGATGACTGCAAACTAGGAGCCATAATTGAAACTCCTAACGATGTGGACATCCTACAAAAGGGCCTCACTGAGACAGATGCCTGGTGTCAAAGACATGGTCTCAAGCTCATTGCCAAAAGGTACATCATCATCCCCTTTGGTAAAAATTCTGTATCCATGAACTACCACATAGGCAGTAGTCTACTTAACACCGAAAGTGTAATAAGAGACCTTGGGACACAAGTGGACAGTAGTCTTTCCTTTGATAATCACATCGCCAAAGTGGTCAGGAAATCCTTCTACGTGGCACACCTCATCACAAAAGGTTTCTCATCCAGAAAAAAAGAGGTCATTGTTCCCCTCTAGTCATCAATCATTAGACTCATTATAGAGTACAACACCCCTTTTGATATGTACCTCACAAGACATCTACAACAACTGAAAAGGCCACAGAAATACCTCACAAAGAGGATTACTGACCTCAAACAGATGCCTTATGCAGACCGTCTCAAAAAACTCCAGCTTTACTCCGTCGCATATCGCCTACTCAGAGGCGATCTCTGCCTAACATACAAAGCTATGTCAAACCCAGAGCTGTTGGACATGCTCCACTTAAAGAAATCCCAATCCCTCTGAGCTACACGCTCTAGGGACCTAAACCTTGTCACCACAATAAACAGAACATGCTGGAGGGATAGATTCCTGTCCCAGAGACTTCCCATACTCTGGAGCAGACTACCTATCTATGTCAAACAGAGCTCCTCATTAGCACTCTTCAAGAAAAATCTTGATGATTGGATGGGTAATAGGAAATTCACCCCGGGGATCACTTCTGTGGTTCTGCTTGACAGGGGCCCAGGAAAATAATTTTCTAGGGTGGCGAAAGCCAGGGTACATTTTTGGCTAGGCTTGTATAGGCTCTAGGGCCAATAGCCTAGTACCTACCTATGAACCTATGAATCTATAGCATGTGTACCTAGATAGGCAGTGGTTCAATTCTAGGAATGTAGATGTGCAAAACAATATGGACAGACAAGAGTGGCCTACCCAACAAACAATTATATGGGTAAATCACACTTGTGTGAACAGTGACATTGTACTTACAACATAGCTCTGTAGATTGTGAAACATGATTGGCAGGGGTTTCAGTCTGGTAAGGTCTGTCTGTCAGACAATTGTGAAAGACTGGAGATACGGCACAGTAAGAGGGCCACTTTTTTAGGTCTCACACTCTACATTAGGGGAGCCATAACCATTACAACAGGATACTAATGTAATCCCATCAAGTATGTTCTTCATGAGCCATCAGATATGCTTCTTCTGAAGTATAAATACTTGATACACCTCTCTCTCAAATCTGATCTCAGCATGTGTTTCAAGTCTGGTGAGATGTAACTGGTGAGTGTATAAGTGGATCATCATAGGCATTATTTATTTCTCAAAACATAACGAGTTGTATAGCATTACTTGATGCAAACATTTGTGTATATATTTTTATTATTTTGTTCACACTATAGGGCTTTAAAGGAAATGAGACCGTATTCATCATTTCCTAATGTGTGCCATGCTGCAAAATTGTGTTGTGTGCCTGTGTTATGATACTTCCTTCTAGCTTTGTGTTGGGTAGTTGATGTCATTGTAGTCTTTACAGTAACCCCTTATGAGCATGCCCAGTATAATGATATATTAGATGTGCATCATTTAGCAGAAAACGCATTAAGTAATGTCCTGAAAGTGTTCTTGTTATTTGCTCTTCTTTGTTATAAAGAAATAGAATTAGCCTTTGGAAGGTTGGCTTTGACAGTGCCCATGCACAGGACTTAATGATCTACACACAGAGGATGACAACATTTGTCAGAGGCCAATGTACAGTTGGTGTATGGGAAATGTCACTTAATAATACTTATAATGAGAGGAAACTGCGTATTAAAAAATATATGAGAAAAACAACACTGAAGCGAAACTGTTATTATGCGCTTTCTTTCAGAAACAGTTAACAACAGTTTCGCCTCAGTATTACTTTTCTTATATATTTTTTAATATGATGTTTCCTCTCATAATAGTTGTTTTTTTCTTCGTTATTAACAGTTTGGTTTGTTTTACTTACTAATACTTGTTAATGTTTCACCTGGGTATGATTTAGTTTACTGTAGTTTCATACAGGCATTACTAATGTGCTTACCAAGGCTCACATCAGGGCTAAAGATCAGGAACAATATTATGGTACATGACATTTACATGTATAGTTTGATGTACTTTATTATATCAACATGTGTGATTTGGGACTTGCAGCAGGATTGACCCACATCATATCATTGATTAAAGCACCACAAATGCATCAGATTCTAATAATTATAACCTGACATCTGATGCATTTCCTCAGCAGCTGGTATAATAAGACCATAAAGCTGACATGCAATTTTGTTTTGCCTAAAGTTGTCTAGGCTAACTCTGCATTAGAGTTATACACATACAGACGTGCATTCTATGCATACTGACATACATAATGACATTCCTATACACACCCATTTTTCAAGGGAATGACTACACGAGTTGCACCGTGCTTTATGTGCATGCTCACATGTCTCAATACTATGACTCATTTTGCATATATGTATGTCACAATGCTATAGTTAGACAGTATATGCCTGTTGTTATCCTGGTCAAAGTGACACTTCTGTGTATGTGTCAAGCTCTTCTGGATTTTGCTACATGCATACATTGCATGCATAAACAGTCACAAACTTTCTGTCAATCCAAACATACTGGTTGCTGCCACAAATGCTATTTTGTATCAGTTAATACTATTACTGGGATGATTGCACAGGTGTCCCATGACTCTTCTTAGTATTTCCACATTGCCACAGGTGTGTACATTGCCATAACAAACTTCAGTATTGTTTCCTTCATACATATGAGGCATTGAAAGGTTTACAATTCATTAACTTACATGTACGTTCTAATGCTGATCATGTGAATTTAATTTTTTATGGTCGATCACTTGCAGAGTAAACATTACAGTAGCAGAGTAGTTCCATATGCCTGCAACATGGGGGTAGCTAGACATTCTCAGTATAATCATGTGAGTACATTTTTCTGAGCATGCCTAAAGAAATATATAGAGGAAAACATACAGTTAGATTTTATAGCTGTATAAACTATAATTATATTAATATACAACATGCACTTTGCTAACACATTTTTAACTTTACCATAGCTTTTCCATTGTTATAACTGACGATAATGGACAATGAAAATTCCCTTTCTGAAGTGCATTCAGAAAGTGATATGAAGTTCATTCAAACTTTTTTACAGCATAGATGAGGACTACAACATAAAATGTTGATTACAATATATAACTTTCTAGATACAAAACTGTTGTGCAATACATGCAGTATATGCAGTATCCTGTAATGCATTATCTTCCCTTGCTGTCATCTAAACTCTACACTTTAAATACATTTTATGTGTATCACTTTTACTTCCTTTTGTTAAACTGTAGTTGTATCCTCCTGAAATCTCACATCCTTTGTCAGCATCTACTTTTTGCTATCTTAGCAGACTGGAGTTCTGTTATGGCGACCCCTAACCTGGAAAAGCCGAAAGACAAAAAGCATATGTCCCTAAGTGGACAAACTAACTTCTATAGTTAAAAATAAATGTAATTATTGCTGTTTCTAGACTATTCTACTTATAACTAACTATACATTGCCTGTTAAGCTTCCCCTACTTCTTAATTATGTAATTCTAGTTGCCCCTGCTTTGTATTATGCTGTCCGTGTGCGCTCACTTACTGTGGTTGCGTGTATCTACAGCCTGCTGTTTATATTGTGTACTCAGCCTCTGTGCACCTGTTCATGTCCGCTACCAAGTGTTCTGACCATGAACAGGTGCTGCTGAATATGTAGCCCAGCTTACCAGCTTGTATATTCAATGAGCATCTCTGCTCGTCTCTCTAACACCATCAGAGCATGAAGGCTTAGCGTGTCATGTATATGCATGTTAATGAATGCCCAGGATTGCATTTAAGCTGGAGACACTGTCTGCTCAAATGTTCAAAACGCTGATATGGAAATAAAATAAATCAAAACTTTTTTTATGAAAGATGCATATTTATTCAGACTATCAGGTGTTGCAACTGAGCTAGAAAATGTTTAATTCTAAGTACAAGAAGTAAAAAAAAGCACAAGATTCAATTCCAGGTAGCTAGAATAGAGAATTTCTATATTTGGTTGGTTGACTTATGAGAATCTTGGCATGGTGAAAAGAATTAATAATGTGCATTTGAAGTCTGATAATTTGTTTTATAATGATGAAGACTTTCCCATGAATCTGAGATAATTGCTTGCTGTTCATCCTATTCAGCTAGATCCTGTTATATTATCAGTCATACATGTTCTAAACTAAGTTTTGGAAGCATTAAAAGACAAAACTGAAAGGGAGTTAGACAGAAGAGCAGCATTATGATTAAGACACACTGAATCTAATGATTGCGTGAATGGCATAGCTACTGTCTTAAACCTGACAAAATTCCTATGTGCACAGATTTGCAAGACCAGAATAAATCTATAAAAATGAAATGTTATCTAGTTGGTACTAAACAGTGAAGTGCTTTTGTCATACTTGATGTTAATTAACATTTTTTGCTAATAAGGCTAGATAAGGAAAATTCCAAATTGTGCGAAGTTAATAAACTTCTAGTAAGGCACAGATTCTTATGTCTGCCATGTGGTATTTTGTTTGTATAAAAAATGTTTGGGAAAGTTACCCTGGAGATGACTAATAGGCTAGATGACATTTTATCATTACTGATGATATACTGGTTTGGAATATGATAAGAGATGGACATAATTAAAGACTTACCCCGGGATTCATGAACCTTGCGCCAGGCGCACGCATAGCATAGGCGTTACAATGCCAAATATGGCCGCCAAGCGATTCAGGTACGATCCAATCCCATGTGCACTACCGGCGTGCACCTGATCTGCGCCGCCTCCGGCGTAGGTATGCTAAACACCCCATGTGCGGTGTTGCACCATGCAAATGAAGGCATATAGTGATCCACGAAGTGGCGCAGGTGTAGCATAAGGCCACGGCAATGTAAACCAAAAAAAAACGGTTTACATTTTCCCAAACATAACATAGGAGTAACGGAAGGCTGTCAGCGTCAGGTATCACACTGTTGCCATATGCCAATGGCGAAAGACACAGGGAATGTCAAAAGAAAACATGCACAGCATGTAAATAATAACATAAATGGTATGTCCACAGAAACTCACAGCAGAACCCCAGAACATGTCTGTGGAAGGTGCAAAACAATGAAATAATATGACAATGTTATAAAACAGCAGCGTAATACACATCAGCTTCACAGCCACAATACACCATGGTATGCATGGAAAGCCACAACCACGGTGCAAGGGTTGCCAAGGACTCGCGGCAGTGTTCGGCGTGGTAACTATGAATTAGTAGTCAATGCCATGCAAATGAGGCAGATAATACTGAATCGCAAAACCCCCACCGGCGTAAGGCTGTACCAAACGGAGCAGCGGTAATACACCGAGGAGTGGCTCAGAGGGAATACATGTCACCTGCAGAGGGGTGTGTCACTGTAGGAGGAAGCACATTGGAGCTCAGCAAACCTGGGCTGTGCATTGCACATCACAGCTGCAGGACCAGCGTGTGGGGAAATAGTTGAGCTGAGAGCACACAATGGGTGCAGAGGTGAATGTACACGAGGATGACTACGTTCCCTTAACCCAGTCATGTGACGCTCGCCCCGCAAATAACATCGGAAACAGGAAGGTGATGTTGAGAATATGAGGAAATGCGGAAGCAATGTAATTGGAGTAGTAATGAGCAATCAACACTAATCAACCCACGAAGGCCAATCGGCGGCAGCTGACAACTCTGCATGCAGAAACCTGCAAAACGGGATAGGGGAGGCATATGAATGCAAAGAAAGTAGGGGAGGTAGCAGATTGCAAAGAGTGAAGACCTGACACAGCAGAGCCAAGCAGACAGGCAGCATAATGGCGGTGGCACACAAAACGCATGATATGCCATGTCCCAGAAACTACACATGACAGGGCTCTGCAGGATGCATGCCAGGAAATAGTACGTGCAACGTGCAGAAATAGTAAGGGAAGGTCGAAAGGTAACCCATCGCAGGCAAGAGTAATGCAACACCAAAGGCAACAGTGTTGCAGTGCCAACGGTAAAACACGGAAGATAATCCCCAGATACGGCCGCACAGACACACCCTATGACATCACCGGTGTACAGCACAACAGTATAAAGTGTGAATGCACACAACACACAGCCGTGTATTCCCAAACGCCGCACCATAGGTGTAAACACACGGGGAACTTTTAAAATGTACATGTTGGGTGCTGCCGTGGCCGTGATATATCAGCATGTGTTAGAGACAGACAGTGTTGTGGAGGAGGGTGCCGACAACTACCGTAGGCCTCAGAGGAGAAGGAGAGTGTTCAGACCAAGGGTAACCTACCAGGGGCTACAAGACCTGGAGATAGTAGAGCGTTATAGGGTGGATAGGGACACGTTACAGCAAATAGTGGAGCTGTGCCGGCCATGCCTGAGAACAAGAAACAACAGAGGGGAGCCTATCCCAGTGGACACAAAGGTATGTGTAAGCTTGCGAATACTGGCCACAGGTACCTTCCAAAGGCCAACTGGGGATATAATGGGCATCTCACAGGCATCAGCATCCAGGGTACTACACCAGTTTCTGGATGCCATGTTACCACATGCCAATGAGCATATATACTTCCCCAGATCTCAGGAGGAGTTGGCTAGCAATATGCGCCACTTCCACCGTGTGGCACAATACCTGGAGGTACTGGGTGCGATAGACTGTATGCACATACAAATCAAGTCACCACCTGGGGAGCAGGGTAGATGCTACATAAACCGCAAGGGATTCCCCTCCATCAATTGCCAGGTCGTGTGCAATGCGCAGGGCATTATCATGGATGTGTGTGCTGGTAGCCCTGGAAGCTACCACGACTCCCATATCTGACATGCCTCACAGCTGTACCAGGTATTCGCCAGGGGGGACATCCCACAAGGCCACCTTGTGGGGGATGCTGGCTATGCACTGGAGTCATGGATGATGACTCCCATCAGAAATGCACACACACACAAGCAAGAACGCCATAATGAGGCACACGCACAAACCAGAATAATCATAGAGCGTGTGTTTGAGTTGCTGAAATCACAGTTCCGGTGCTTGGATACATCCGGTGGAGCCCTGCAGTACTCTCCAGGCACATGTGCCCACATATTCATAGTATGTGCCATGCTACATAATAAGATCCTGCGGAAGCAGCTGCTGCAGGGACATAATGGTGAAGGGCCACAAAGCCCCCCACAACTGCCAAGGCCAGTCCAGGCACAGAGGGTTCAGGACCATGAACACACTGTGCCAGCCCCAGTAGGCAGATGGAGGCGTACCCAATATGCCTATGCCCTGGCAAAGAGGGAACGTATAGCACATACTCTGACAGCGTAGGCCCCATGGACTGACACCTCCCTACCTGCACACACAGTGAAATGGACGGCACACAAACATGACCACCCGTAAAGTGTACCGTATGGGTGGCCCCATGTGTGACTCCAACATAGGCAGCCCCCAAACACTGTACACCCAACAGCCAGCGGAGCATGTAACGCCAACACCTGAACCATACGCGGGTCCTACAGCAGACGGCGTTGCCGTATGCTGCCACGTTCGCCACAAGGTGTATACATATAAACATGTATATATGTGCATATACATATATGTAGATAGATATAATTACATATATAGAAATATATGTACACATATACATATAAGTACTACAGGTAAGACAGGGAATCAGAGGGATGTAAGGTGACAGAGATGTAACACGCGATATCTGTACATAGTATACATAGTGAAACGACAACCTGAGCATCCAGGAGGTTTAACAGAAGAGGATACCGCCAACCATGGAAAGGGCAACATACCGAAATGCATAACCGCGAGTCGGAATGATCGCCAGGCCACAGTACAGTAACAGTACATGTGCAGGTAATACTATGATGATATGAGGGGGGAGGTAGACACCGCCGCCGGTGATGCGGCCCACGCAGGTACTGTGTGCAACCGTCCCCGTGAGTGCCGTAGTATGTGTATGTGTGCGGTGCGGGTGCCGTGTGCGTCGCTGTGCGAGTGTAATGTGTGTGTCTCTGTAATATGTGTATGTTGGTGCCATGTTAGAGGCAGAGTGGAATAATATGTGTAGGCATACAGTACATTAGCCACAGGCATATGTACACCAGTAGTCCCAAAGTAGTAGTGAGAGCCCCACCCTGGCTAGGCGTGTGGCGACGTATAACGATGCAAAGTGACAATGTCCCAGAATGTAGCACAGGAATATACCCCACAGGAAATGGAAAGGACGTATGTACTAATCATGACCGTATGTATGACACCGATATGCTAATTGCAAAACGATACGTCGGCAAAGTCACACAGCAATAGGTATGTACCGTGGAAATACGTATGTGCTACCTCGGTACTGACTGTACCGTGATCGCCCATAAACGCCGCTGTGTGTTCTACAAGTGTCAAACAAGCAATCCCCACCTGAATAGGTGGCAACCACTGGCAAACAGGCCATCCCAAGAGCAGGACCACAATGACTGTAAATATCTGGGACAGAATGACAAGGGATAGTCACGCATAAACAACCGCTGATATACCACAGATGTGATGGAGGAATACATGCATGAAGCACACATGCAGGCGATACCAACACCACATGACAACAACACAACCTACACTCCCAGACCAACAGACAATTAACTGTCAACTCCCCAGGCAGGGATGGAGCACACAGACAACCATACCGTGTATGTAGAGATGCAAGGCCCACAACCCGTATCCGTCACCTACAACCTCCGATATCCCCATCGCATATATTAAAGGGATACAAGCCGTAATAGAAGCACAAACATACAGGCAGTCAATGACATCTGCATAACTGCAACATCTCGCGTGGGAAACACAATCAACAGCGGATGCATACTTGCATGCGTTGTTTAAAGGAATACAACAGCTATGTTACACATCCGAATGCAAAACGCCATCAACAGACGCTGTCAGGACAGGGACACCCACATGTCGAACCTAATACCATACCCAACACACACAATCCACGGCTAACACCACTGCGAAATGTACCTTTCACCACACATAGCGGCTGCAGTTACACATAACATAACACAATACAGACCATCTCCACGAAGGTAGGGCAAATAGCCAACGCCCAGGTGAGGAATCCAACCATACCCCAGTTACTACGTGTAATGTCAGAATGGAGTAGATGCACAGGTGATATGCGCACAATTACACACTGAGGAACAGCAATTGGTGGGATGAACCCACATGTTGCAGGTATCGATGGATATAAGGATGACTCCCAGGATATTCAAACCGTATGCTCATACCGAACCAGCAGTGTACAACCGAAAGAGTAATAAATAGGAATACCGATACACGGAACGAAAAACGGAACGAAACACCAACAAGGTATGTAGAACACACGATATGTACGGGTGTGTAACGCATGATGTGTATGACGAAGCTGTACTGTATGGGAATGGTGTTTGTAAGTAATGATACTTGTCCATAATGCAGAGAGTGGTGAAAGGTGGTTATGTAGTGCTATCCTGCTGAGCATATCAACGACTGTGGACACCGTGTGCACAGCAGTGGGACATCATGTACACAGCAGAGACACCACAAGGGCTGCCACAGGGGGGCATAAGAGAGAACAATGCCAGACCACACGCCGATGCTGGCAGTGGATGTCCAACAAGGAAGTGCCATAGCAGGGGATAGGACATGTATGTATATTGTCACAGCACACATGTGTATGGGCATATACCGTCGATGTCATACGTAATGTGCGCCCAACGTGCACGTATGCCTTGCAGTAGGGGATACTATGTCAACTATGTGTAATGTAAAGCTGTCATGATGGATATGACAGACATTATGCACAGTATCACAGGCATATCATGCATAATGGAGGTATTGCCTATTGGTATGTACAATAACAGGATACATATGGCCTGTAGGTATGGGACAGAGTAGTAGCATCATAGCCATCCGAAATGGAAGGAACACCAAGTAACCATGCCCAAACGATCTGTAGCAGGTGCATCGTGGGCAACAATGAAGTCTGGCAGGTCCATGTGTAAACACACGCAGTGTACACAGTAGTGTCACCTCCCATGGTAGTGTCCTGTGAACAGCAGAGGCAGGTGTCAACTGCATGTTTACACAGTACTGCTGCTGTGGTGGTACCATGACTACGTGTCACTCAAACAGCAAGGGAGCTATCACATGAACAGTGCCACTGTGTGTCCCTGTGGGATGTGCACAGGACCTATGTTCCACAGCATGGTGTGTGTTGTGTCTGCGGAAGTAACACAGAAGCCCAGCCCATGCAGTGTGGCATGTGTGCACATATCCATGAGCAGTCTGTTCACACTGCCCACTGCAATTGTCATGTATGAAGAGTATATGCATCAGTAATGAGGAGGACATGGTCCGTGTCAGAGCAGAAGACACCCCTGTGTATGTGGTATGCAGATGTGTACAGATGTGTTTTCCATCTGTCAGCCGCATATGTAAACTGTCCGAGCCTGGTACACATTGTGGCATGACAATGCTGTGCTATGTAAAGTTGTAGCCGTTGTGGAAGGTACACCATAAATGTGGTATTGTACCCTTGACCATGTGTAGATGTGTGTATGCCACAGGTACAATGGCTACCTATGTACCAGCATCACACACAGTACAGATAGGTGTGGCCCTGCAGAAGTGTATCCATGCCACAGTGGAATACGGTAACCACAGGACCGTGGGGCATATGTGTACAGCAACCATGTACAATGTGATATGTATGTACGGGGCCAGTATCCATGTGATAGTCAGTGGGTGAATGTTGCTATGCAAAGGTGATGTGCATGCACCATGTGTCATGCATCCTGATGCCATGACACCCACATGATGTATCTGCCACACTGACACCCATATGGTCGTTATTGGTATGAGCTGGTGGAGCTATAATGGCGCAAGGTATGTAGATGTGGGATATCTAGGCATGGACAGTACTCTGTGACAGCATGTTGTGTACGTAAGCAAATAGTGAACATGAGGGGCCCCATGACTGAGGACTGTGTAATGCCATATGTACCTGACATGTAGTAGGTACTATGATATGCTTGCACCACTGTGTGTCCTGTCTAGGAGTCATATAGCCTAACATCCTGAGACACGGTATGATGTGCAGGTGGATGTATAAACTATAATTATATTAATATACAACATGCACTTTGCTAACACATTTTAACTTTACCATAGCTTTTCCATTGTTATAACTGACGATAATGGACAATGAAAATTCCCTTTCTGGAAGTGCATTCAGAAAGTGATATGAAGTTCATTCAAACTTTTTTACAGCATAGATGAGGACTACAACATAAAATGTTGATTACAATATATAACTTTCTAGATACAAAACTGTTGTGCAATACATGCAGTATATGCAGTATCCTGTAATGCATTATCTTCCCTTGCTGTCATCTAAACTCTACACTTTAAATACATTTTATGTGTATCACTTTTACTTCCTTTTGTTAAACTGTAGTTGTATCCTCCTGAAATCTCACATCCTTTGTCAGCATCTACTTTTTGCTATCTTAGCAGACCGGAGTTCTGTTATGGCGACCCCTAACTGGGAAAAGCCGAAAGACAAAAAGCATATGTCCCTAAGTGAACAAACTAACTTCTATAGTTAAAAATAAATGTAATTATTGCTATTTCTAGACTATTCTACTTATAACTAACTATACATTGCCTGTTAAGCTTCCCCTACTTCTTAATTATGTAATTCTAGTTGCCCCTGCTTTGTATTATGCTGTCCGTGTGCGCTCACTTACTGTGGTTGCGTGTATCTACAGCCTGCTGTTTATATTGTGTACTCAGCCTCTGTGCACCTGTTCATGTCCGCTACCAAGTGTTCTGACCATGAACAGGTGCTGCTGAACATGTAGCCCAGCTTACCAGCTTGTATATTCAATGAGCATCTCTGCTCGTCTCTCTAACACCATCAGAGCATGAAGGCTTAGCGTGTCATGTATATGCATGTTAATGAATCCCCAGGATTGCATTTAAGCTGGAGACACTGTCTGCTCAAATGTTCAAAACGCTGATATGGAAATAAAATAAATCAAAACTTTTTTTATGAAAGATGCATATTTATTCAGACTATCAGGTGTTGCAACTGAGCTAGAAAATGTTTAATTCTAAGTACAAGAAGTAAAAAAAGCACAAGATTCAATTCCAGGTTGCTAGAATAGAGAATTTCTATATTTGGTTGGTTGACTTATGAGAATCTTGGCATGGTGAAAAGAATTAATAATGTGCATTTGAAGTCTGATAATTTGTTTTATAATGATGAAGACTTTCCCATGAATCTGAGATAATTGCTTGCTGTTCATCCTATTCAGCTAGATCCTGTTATATTATCAGTCATACATGTTCTAAACTAAGTTTTGGAAACATTAAAAGACAAAACTGAAAGGGAGTTAGACAGAAGAGCAGCATTATGATTAAGACACACTGAATCTAATGATTGCGTGAATGGCATAGCTACTGTCTTAAACCTGACAAAATTCCTATGTGCACAGATTTTCAAGACCAGAATAAATCTATAAAAATGAAATGTTATCTAGTTGGTACTATACAGTGAAGTGCTTTTGTCATACTTGATGTTAATTAACAATTTTTGCTAATAAGGCTAGATAAGGAAAATTCCAAATTGTGCGAAGTTAATAAACTTCTAGTAAGGCACAGATTCTTATGTCTGCCATGTGGTATTTTGTTTGTATAAAAAATGTTTGGGAAAGTTACCCTGGAGATGACTAATAGGCTAGATGACATTTTATCATTACTGATGATATACTGGTTTGGAATATGATAAGAGATGGACATAATTAAAGACTTACCCCGGGATTCATGAACCTTGCGCCAGGCGCACGCATAGCGTAGGCGTTACAATGCCAAATATGGCCGCCAAGCGATTCAGGTATGATCCAATCCCATGTGCACTACCGGCGTGCACCAGATCTGCGCCGCCTCCAGCGTAGGTATGCTAAACACCCCATGTGCGGTGTTGCACCATGCAAATGAAGGCATATAGCGATCCACAAAGTGGCGCAGGTGTAGCATAAGGCCACGGCAATGTAAACCAAAAAAAAACGGTTTACATTTTCCCAAACATAACATAGGAGTAACGGAAGGCTGTCAGCATCTGGTATCACACTGTTGCCATATGCCAATGGCAAAAGACACAGGGAATGTCAAAAGAAAACATGCACAACATGTAAATAATAACATAAATGGTATGTCCACAGAAACTCACAGCAGAACCCCAGGACATGTCTGTGGAAGGTGCAAAACAATGAAATAATATGACAATGTTATAAAACAGCAGCGTAATACACATCAGCTTCACAGCCACAATACACCATGGTATGCATGGAAAGCCACAACCACGGTGCAAGGGTTGCCAAGGACTCGCGGCAGTGTTCGGCGTGGTAACTATGAATTAGTAGTCAATGCCATGCAAATGAGGCAGATAATACTGAATCGCAAAACCCCCGCCGGCGTAAGGCTGTACCAAACGGAGCAGCGGTAATACACCGAGGAGTGGCTCAGAGGGAATACATGTCACCTGCAGAGGGGTGTGCCACTGTAGGAGGAAGCACATTGGAGCTCAGCAAACCTGGGCTGTGCATTGCACATCACAGCTGCAGGACCAGCGTGTGGGGAAATAGTTGATCTGAGAGCACACAATGCGTGCAGAGGTGAATGTACACGAGGATGACTACATTCCCTTAACCCAGTCATGTGACGCTCGCCCCGCAAATAACATCAGAAAGAGGAAGGTGATGTTGAGAATATGAGGAAATGCGGAAGAAATGTAATTGGAGTAGTAATGAGCAATCAACACTAATCAACCCACGAAGGCCAATCGGCGGCAGCTGACAACTCTGCATGCAGAAACCTGCAAAACGGGATAGGGGAGGCATATGAATGCAAAGAAAGTAGGGGAGGTAGCAGATTGCAAAGAGTGAAGACCTGACACAGCAGAGCCAAGCAGACAGGCAGCATAATGGCGGTGGCACACAAAACGCATGATATGCCATGTCCCAGAAACTACACATGACAGGGCTCTGCAGGATGCATGCCAGGAAATAGTACGTGCAACGTGCAGAAATAGTAAGGGAAGGTCGAAAGGTAACCCATCGCAGGCAAGAGTAATGCAACACCAAAGGCAACAGTGTTGCAGTGCCAACGGTAAAACACGGAAGATAATCCCCAGATACGGCCGCACAGACACACCCTATGACATCACCGGGTGTACAGCACAACAGTATAAAGTGTGAATGCACACAACACACAGCCGTGTATTCCCAAATGCTGCACCATAGGTGTAAACACACGGGGAACTTTTAAAATGTACATGTTGGGTGCTGCCGTGGCCGTGATCCATCAGCATGTGTTAGAGACAGACGGTGTTGTGGAGGAGGGTGCAGACAACTACCGTAGGCCTCAGAGGAGAAGGAGAGTGTTCAGACCAAGGGTAACCTACCAGGGGCTACAAGACCTGGAGATAGTAGAGCGTTACAGGGTGGATAGGGACACGTTACAGCAAATAGTGGAGCTGTGCCGCCATGCCTGAGAACAAGAAACAACAGAGGGGAGCCTATCCCAGTGGACACAAAGGTATGTGTAAGCTTGCGAATACAGGCCACAGGTACCTTCCAAAGGCCAACTGGGATATAATGGGCATCTCACAGGCATCAGCATCCAGGGTACTACACCAGTTTCTGGATGCCATGTTACCACATGCCAATGAGCATATATACTTCCCCAGATCTCAGGAGGAGTTGGCTAGCAATATGCGCCACTTCCACCGTGTGGCACAATACCTGGAGGTACTGGGTGCGATAGACTGTATGCACATACAAATCAAGTCACCACCTGGGGAGCAGGGTAGATGCTACATAAACCGCAAGGGATTCCCCTCCATCAATTGCCAGGTTGTGTGCAATGCGCAGGGCATTATCATGGATGTGTGTGCTGGTAGCCCTGGAAGCTACCATGACTCTCATATCTGGCATACCTCACAGCTGTACCAGGTATTCGCCAGGGGGGACATCCCACAAGGCCACCTTGTGGGGGATGCTGGCTATGCACTGGAGCCATGGATGATGACTCCCATCAGAAATGCACACATACACAAGCAAGAACGCCATAATGAGGCACACGCACAAACCAGAATAATCATAGAGCGTGTGTTTGAGTTGCTGAAATCATGGTTCCGGTGTTTGGATACATCCGGTGGAGCCCTGCAGTACTCTCCAGGCACATGTGCCCACATATTCATAGTATGTGCCATGCTACATAATAAGATCCTGCGGAAGCAGCTGCTGCAGGGACATAATGGTGAAGGGCCACAAAGCCCCCCACAACTGCCAAGGCCAGTCCAGGCACAGAGGGTTCAGGACCATGAACACACTGTGCCAGCCCCAGTAGGCAGATGGAGGCGTACCCAATATGCCTATGCCCTGGCAAAGAGGGAACGTATAGCACATACTCTGACAGCGTAGGCCCCATGGACTGACACCTCCCTACCTGCACACACAGTGAAATGGACGGCACACAAACATGACCACCCGTAAAGTGTACCGTATGGGTGGCCCCATGTGTGACTCCAACATAGGCAGCCCCAAACACTGTACACCCAACAGCCAGCGGAGCATGGAATGCCAACACCTGAACCATACGCGGGTCCTACAGCAGACGGCGTTGCCGTATGCTGCCACGTCACACAAGGTGTATACATATAAACATGTATATATGTGCATATACATATATGTAGATAGATATAATTACATATATAGAAATATATGTACACATATACATATAAGTACTACAGGTAAGACAGGGAATCAGAGGGATGTAAGGTGACAGAGATGTAACACGCGATATCTGTACATAGTATACATAGTGAAACGACAACCTGAGCATCCAGGAGGTTTAACAGAAGAGGATACCGCCAACCATGGAAAGGGCAACATACCGAAATGCATAACCGCGAGTCGGAATGATCGCCAGGCCACAGTACAGTAACAGTACATGTGCGGGTAATACTATGATGATATGAGGGGGGAGGTAGACACCGCCGCCGGTGATGCGGCCCATGCAGGTACTGTGTGCAACCGTCCCCGTGAGTGCCGTAGTATGTGTATGTGTGCGGTGGGGTTGCCGTGGGTGTCGCGGTGCGGGTGTAATGTGTGTCTCTGTAATATGTGTATGTTGGTGCCATGTTAGAGGCAGAGTGGAATAATATGTGTAGGCATACAGTACATTAGCCACAGGCATATGTACACCAGTAGTCCCAAAGTAGTAGTGAGAGCCCCACCCTGGCTAGGCGTGTGGCGACGTATAACGATGCAAAGTGACAATGTCCCAGAATGTAGCACAGGAATATACCCCACAGGAAATGGAAAGGACGTATGTACTAATCATGACCGTATGTATGACACCGATATGCTAATTGCAAAACGATACATCTGCAAAGTCACACAGCAATAGGTATGTACCGCGGAAATACGTATGTGCTACCTCGGTACTGACTGTGGCCACGTATCGGCCCATAAACGCCGCTGTGTGTTCTACAAGTGTCAAACAAGCAATCCCCACCTGAATAGGTGGCAACCACTGGCAAACAGGCCATCCCAAGAGCAGGACCACAATGACTGTAAATATCTGGGACAGAATGACAAGGGATAGTCATCACGTACAAACAACCGCTGATATACCACAGATGTGATGGAGGAATACATGCATGAAGCACACATGCAGGCGATACCAACACCACATGACAACAACACAACCTACACTCCCAGACCAACAGACAATTAACTGTCAACTCCCCAGGCAGGGATGGAGCGCACAGACAACCATACCGTGTATGTAGAGATGCAAGGCCCACAACCCGTATCCGTCACCTACAACCTCCGATATCCCCCATCGTACATATTAAAGGGATACAAGCCATAATAGCAGCACAAACATACAGGCAGTCAATGACATCTGCATAACTGCAACATCTCGCGTGGGAAACACAATCAACAGCAGATGCATACTTGCATGCGTTGTTTAAAGGAATACAACAGCTATGTTACACATCCGAATGCAAAACGCCATCAACAGACGCCGTCAGGACAGGGACACCCACATGTTGAACCTAATACCATACCCAACACACACAATCCACGGCTAACACCACTGCGAAATGTACCTTTCACCACACATAGCGGCTGCAGTTACACATAACATAACACAATACAGACCATCTCCACGAAGGTAGGGCAAATAGCCAACGCCCAGGTGAGGAATCCAACCATACCCCAGTTACTACGTGTAATGTCAGAATGGAGTAGATGCACAGGTGATATGCGCACAATTACACACTGAGGAACAGCAATTGGTGGGATGAACCCACATGTTGCAGGTATCGATGGATATAAGGATGACTCCCAGGATATTCAAACCGTATGCTCATACCGAACCAGCAGTGTACAACCGAAAGAGTAATAAATAGGAATACCGATACACGGAACGAAAAACGGAACGAAACACCAACAAGGTATGTAGAACACACGATATGTACGGGTGTGTAACGCATGATCTGTATGACGAAGCTGTACTGTATGGGAATGGTGTTTGTAAGTAATGATACTTGTCCATAATGCAGAGAGTGGTGAAAGGTGGTTATGTAGTGCTATCCTGCTGAGCATATCAACGACTGTGGACACCGTGTGCACAGCAGTGGGACATCATGTACACAGCCGAGACACCACAAGGGCTGCCACAGGGGGGCATAAGAGAGAACAATGCCAGACCACACGCCGATGCTGGCAGTGGATGTCCAACAAGGAAGTGCCATAGCAGGGGATAGGACATGTATGTATATTGTCACAGCACACATGTGTATGGGCATATACCGTCGATGTCATACGTAATGTGCGCCCAACGTGCACGTATGCCTTGCAGTAGGGGATACTATGTCAACTATGTGTAATGTAAAGCTGTCATGGTGGATATGACAGACATTATACACAGTATCACAGGCATATCATGCATAATGGAGGCATTGCCTATTGGTATGTACAATAACAGGATACATATGGCCTGTAGGTATGGGACAGAGTAGTAGCATCATAGCCATCCGAAATGGAAGGAACACCAAGTAACCATGCCCAAACGATCTGTAGCAGGTGCATCGTGGGCAACAATGAAGTCTGGCAGGTCCATGTGTAAACACACGTGCAGTGTACACAGTAGTGTCACCTCCCCATGGTAGTGTCCTGTGAACAGCAGAGGCGGGTGTCAACTGCATGTTTACACAGTACTGCTGCTGTGGTGGTACCATGACTACGTGTCACTCAAACAGCAAGGGAGCTATCACATGAACAGTGCCACTGTGTGTCCCTGTGGGATGTGCACAGGACCTATGTTCCACAGCATGGTGTGTGTTGTGTCTGCGGAAGTAACACAGAAGCCCAGCCCATGCAGTGTGGCATGTGTGCACATATCCATGAGCAGTCTGTTCACACTGCCCACTGCAATTGTCATGTATGAAGAGTATATGCATCAGTAATGTGGAGGACATGGTCCGTGTCAGAGCAGAAGACACCCCTGTGTATGTGGTATGCAGATGTGTACAGATGTGTTTTCCATCTGTCAGCCGCATATGTAAACTGTCCGAGCCTGGTACACATTGTGGCATGACAATGCTGTGCCATGTAAAGTTGTAGCCATTGTGGAAGGTACACCATAAATGTGGTATTGTACCCTTGACCATGTGTAGATGTGTGTATGCCACAGGTACAATGGCTACCTATGTACCAGCATCACACACAGTACAGATAGGTGTGGCCCTGCAGAAGTGTATCCATGCCACAGTGGAATACGGTAACCACAGGACCGTGTGGGGCATATGTGTGTACAGCAACCATGTACAATGTGATATGTATGTACGGGGCCAGTATCCATGTGATAGTCAGTGGGTGAATGTTGCTATGCAAAGGTGATGTGCATGCACCATGTGTCATGCATCCTGATGCCATGACACCCACATGATGTATCTGCCACACTGACACCCATATGGTCGTTATCGGTATGAGCTGGTGGAGCTATAATGGCACCAGGTATGTAGATGTGGGATATCTAGGCATGGACAGTACTCTGTGACAGCATGTTGTGTACGTAAGCAAATAGTGAACATGAGGGGCCCCATGACTGAGGACTGTGTAATGCCATATGTACCTGACATGTAGTAGGTACTATGATATGCTTGCACCACTGTGTGTCCTGTCTAGGAGTCATAGAGCCTAACATCCTGAGACACGGTATGATGTGCAGGTGGATGCGTACGTTGCCAACACCAGAACGTGGAATGGTGCTGAAGGGCAATGTGAGGACAACGTCTGATGTGATGGCCTCTGTACCACCCCAACCACCCATGCAATGGTACGACAGGTGGCCAGCATGTGTATGTGGCATGCTGTGGCACACAGAAGCCCAACAAGGGTGCCAGGAAAGGCATGGAGGCCATCAATGTGTGCGTGAAGCACGTTCATGAGGATGTGCCCCAGTGCCATACAGAACGGTCCAGTCATGGGTGTATGAATGCAGTCCCACATGTGCAATGCAGTGCCACCCATGGACAGTGCGATAGATGCGGCTGTGCGGTGGTCAAGGTACACAATGTCCGACAACAGGCTAGCAGTGAATATAGTGGGCTGGTGCGGAGACACATACCAAACAGGTTGGTGGGACATAACAGCTAGGGACATCGGAAGGTGACATTGGGCCAGTGTCCCAGGACATAACGTGTGCATGTCAGTACCATGTATGTGTCCACAGGGACACTATGATGTCCATGTATGGATTGCAACCCTGTAGTGAGTGAGAGTGTATATTGTTGGTAAGTACACCATTGCCTGGCACGTTGCCAACATTATCTCGGTCTGCAATGCCTGGGTGACTATTGTATGTGACATTGAATGTGGATGTAGCCAAACAACACAGACATACCACCACACTGCCTGAGGCCCCACACTGCAATGTGTGGCAGTCATGTGTAGGTAGCTAGCCTTGGAGCATGTGATGGACCTCGAGGACCCACCATGGCTGACAAGTGATGCACCCCACACATGTGAATATACACCACTGTGCAACAGCCCATACATCAGATGTGCATGGAACATGACCACCACCATGGCGTCTGTGAAAAGGTCAGTACCGCCATGTCTCTGTGTGGAATAGCATGGTCCCTACCATTGTGTACATGCTATGGAAGTGCACTGTGGTATGTGTCAGCATATGTATGTACACTGTCCATCTGCCGGGGTGTCATGCCATTAACAACTGCTGTCAGCAGACGTCAGTAGTACTGGCTGTAGTACACATGTTCCGTGTATGCTGCGATGGGTGTGTGTCCAGGGTGTGGCTAGCAGGGCCGTGAAGCATATGTGTTCATCCACCAAAGGGGGGATAACCCCAGGTGCAACACACCAGACACATAGAGGTATTGTGCATGCTGAGGGTAGTGTAGATATAGTATGTGTTGTGTAATGTGTCATCCAGCTGGGTGGAGTGCATGCCTCAAGCATGTGTAGGTACATGGGTGTCCATTCTAGGGAAGTGTGGGTTGCTGTCAGCACATGGCAGTATCAGCTGTCTGAGGCCCAATGTACAGTATAACAACACAGACAGCATGTAACCTGTGGTGTACAATGTAAACTCTGTTGCGTGTTACAATGTGTCTAGCGGTCACAAACATGGGTATTTGCACATTGAGCACCTATGATGCATTGTGTTCGGCAACTATCCAGGATGTGTGCAAAACACTGTGTGATGTGGGATCCCCTCACCTGTGTGTGTTGCAGTCCAGGTATGTGCATGGGAGGTACGATCCGTGTACAATCTGTACTTGCATGTGTGCTGCACAGAGCATGGAGGCAGGTCCCAGTCACTGCAGATAAATGTGAGTGGTGCACTAGTGTGTGTGCCTTGCTTGTGTGCAGCACAGTGGAAGGTGCAAGCATTGTCCCACATGACCCCAAGCTGTGCCTGCCTGTTAAAGCCCTGCTGGAGACAGTCATGTGACACCGCCACAGAGGCAGTATAGCATGTGAAGATGTACATGTGTGCTCCACACCCCAGGCAGATGGCCGCAGGTCATGTGTGCCACAGCAGTGTGGTCGACCAGAACTGTCATAGCGGTCAGATACCACATGCCTGTATAAGTACAGTATGAGCATAGGCAACAGTTGCAGTGACACAGTAGGTCAATGTACAGTGTCCCTGTGTTCAGACCACTGCCTACTGTACACTTGGCAAGACACACACCCAGAGGGTGAATACACCGGTGAGCCATCACATGTCCCAGTACACGTAGCCTGTGTAATGCCATCACAGGGCGGTCACAAAAACACATTTGTATGAGAGATATGTTGTACCAGGTGATGAGTCATGTGTGCATATGTTGAGTTGCACAGCTGTTCACACGTCTGCAACATATCAGTGCATGATGCCTAGTGTAACATGATGTGTGGAACTGCACTGTGATCCACAACAGGGTCATCTGAGACAGGTGTGTTGTGAATGGTGTAACCCATGGTTCCACGGGATATACACCGGTGCTGTTGGCTGCCATGCTGGGGGCCACCAGTGGTGCCTACAGTGGTCATACAGACATACTGCACACATTGTTCTAGCAGGAATGTCCATTGTTGTAGATGATGTGTTACTACGTGATGGTAGGTGTGTGTTGTGAATGTTACCCATCCAGATGTGACCATCAGGTGCAGTCATGGTTGTCGACAGCATCACACCCATCCACAGCTGTCAGCACCCTGTCCCCAGAATGGGTGTCAGCCGCCCTCGTACTGTGTGACCTATGTGCAGATGGTGGAACACCTACTACTGGCTGGCTAACAGTGTCATTTAGGAAGGCTATGTGATGGCTGGAATATTCTGTTATAATGTATAATGATGGTATCCCAATGAAGTACATGGAATCACATACAGTATGCCATGGCTGGCATGTAAACCATGTACAACAATGACTGTGTGACAGACACAAACAATGCGGAGCCATGTTGAACATGCACCCATGAGAACACCAAATGAGGTATGTTGCACATATCGATGTACAACTGTCAGCTATGGGCACAGCATGAATGCAGACGCATATCCCCCACAGGCAGTACCACTCCATGTAGGTAGGGGGGCATTGCACGACTACATGTGACAGTTGCTGTACCGCCACATGTACTGCATATCCATCATATAGGGGTAGCAGTGGTACGTGACTGTTGGACATGCCTGTACATATGACCTTGTCCCACAGGATATGTGTTATGTGTACAACACCTGTTGTACCCTCATCAAGCTGTGAAGTGTATGGCTGCCAGTGTACCTGTGTGACATGTTGTGCAATGGGTACAAAGGTACGCAGTAGTGCATTGCATGCCCACATGTCCCACACAGGTGCATAGCCTGAACATACAATACAAAGAGGGTGTTGGATCATAGCAACCCACAAGAGGAGATGGGTACGGGTGGCAACCCACTACCACCTGTCCGGGTAAGGTGTGCATGTCCATGACACATTAGCACCTGAGATGTTAGCAGTACAGCTGTACAGGGCGGCATGCATATTCGATCACTAATACCCCTGTGTGTTCCACCACTGGCCTGTTGACAGACAGACACCAACACAATGTGCAGCATTGACATGTGCACAGCACATCACCACTGGCTACCGTAGAACAGGTTTACCATGTAGACATGTGCACAGAACATCTGTGCCAGCCACAGTCAAACACGGTATGTGTTGAACCCCACCATCATTGTAGCCCATGCCACAGACAGATGTTCATGCATCTGTGTATGTACAGCTGCGAATGTCCCTGGCCTCACAGTATAGCTGTGTCAGTGTTGCGAATAACATACTGAATGGGCTGGGTGTGTGAGGTGTGCGTCATACTTGTATGGTCCGATGGATGATACCATCAGTGCCCCCGCTATGTGAACATCCCTGTCCCCATAAATGGATACCTATGCTGTGCCCAACACCATGGTCCCTGTGGGAGGGATGGTGCTGTGTGGTGCACCTGCTGACATGGCAGTGGCAGCAGGCACTGGATGTAGACATATGTGGTACCCATGTCAGGCCAGGCTACCATCCATGTGCACGGGATATCATTGTGTGGGCACATACAGCACTGTGTTGAACAATATCACAGCACATAGCACCTGTCAGGGGTAATGTGTATGCATGGATGTGCGATACCAGCATGCACCATACACCCCCCCCACCAAGCAGCATGCTGCCTACCTTGCAGAAGGCCATTGTCCACACCATGATGATAGACATGTGTAATGTCCATATACACATAGCAATGACATATGGAATGGACAGCCACCCTCCCAATATCAGTACCCCCCAGGTGGGACACATCCCTGTGCCATGTATGTGACATACCCTGTCATACCATGCAGCCCTGTCCAGCAAGGTTGCAAGTGCTATCACAGTCATACATGGTGCGATGGCCAAATGGCACTTGCACTATCAACCATCCAGAGCAGTAATGTGGCACTGATGCACCTTGTGGTGTCACAGGTGCTGTGTGTTGGCATGTACAATGTGCGCACGCACATGCTATGTATGACCATCCCTGCTAATGTCAAATGATTACACAATGTCCCATGTGTATTACATGTGCAATACAGGTGAGCCGTGGCAGGTTGTCCAACACCTGTACAGTGCTGTGTAGATGTACATGGCACAACACATGCATGTACAGGTGTCCACGTGTATGTGTGCAGTGCCACCGCTGATGTCCATAATGGCTGCGTCCTTGATGCCTTGTGACATATACACAGCATCCAGGTGAACAGTAGAACTGTGTGCACATTGGGACACGTGCCAACTGGTATGAACACAGGTGCAGGCAGGTACACATGTCCACAGCAGGTTACCATGAACATGGTGTGTGTACAGTGTGATGAGTTGACACACAGATATGATATGATACCCGCTGCTTAACGGTGTGACAGCAACACATCAGCTGTGTCAGTGCCATGATGCATCGCAGAGATTACTGTGCAGATGTCATACATGTCATAGCAATGTATGTCCAGCGGTATGCCAGTACATCAGTGTAAATGTGACCTGTCACCATCATTATGTCTTACAGATAATGCCTCGTTCATGGCTGCCAGCCTTCAGCCGCCAGGAGGATGACGTAATCATACAGTTGTTCCATGACAACTATGACCTGCTATTCAGCCATGTTCCACAGCAAGCACAGCAGTGGGATGACCTGTGGCAGGATATGCGCAGGAGGGTGAACAACGTGGGTGGCAACAACTGCACCTACCAGCAGATATGCCGGCACTGCACGGACCTAATACGGCACGCGAAACAGCATGCTGCCGCAATCGCCAGAGAACAAGGTGGAACAGGTGGTGGGCCACCAACCCAGCCTCCACTCACACACACGGAGGAGCTCCTGGCCAGTCTGGGGACACCCAGGGAACATCATGCAGAAACACTCGCTGCCATCGTGGAGGTGGGTGTCTCCCAACCAACGAGCCTGGAGCTGCCTGGTAAGTCAGTCTTGCATATGTGTATGATAACTGCCGTAGGTGTGGGTGTCACAGTACACCACGTAATGTACCAACACATGCCAGGTATATGGCCACACAAGCCGCATACTACAGTATGCTACGTTGTGTTTGCAGACATGTGCATAACACATGCTACCACATAGGTACGTGATGTGACATGCACAGTGCTTACTGTGGCTACAGTCATGGATAATGTTTATACTGTTGTGTCGCCCCTATACAGGTACCTCTGGCGTGTCGCTCAGCCATGGGTCTGACGCAGGTGAGACTGTTGTAAGTAACAGGCATGTTACAGTGTATAGATATTCGCCATGTGGCTAGGTATGACATGCACACCTGGGTTCTGCTCCAGTCACGGTATACAGGTTGCACCACCTGACACACACGCCACCCATGTACAGTAGATACAACCGTTAGTATACACCGGCATGAAACCACAGAACCCATCAGTGTGATATGTGAAGTCAGCTATGCATACAATGGTGGAGGTGTTCTACAATGGCTGCATATGTAGTATGCATTGAAATGCCATTTGTGGTATGCACACAGTACCACATAGTGAGCTGTGATCTGGCCAGCACACAGGTGTTACCAATGTGACATATGCCCCTGCATTGTGTGCACACGTTGTGACATGGCACATGACATGTCCCACGCACGTGGTGTTCTGTCTGCAATATTGTCACACCATGACATGACCTACGCCTGACATAGCAGACATCCACACTGTCTGCATAGCCCTCTGGATTGTGACACCTCCGACTTGTATGGGTGTATGTCACATGGGCCACCACAGGGATGGGTACACGATGCCCATCACACACAATTGTCCATGACCCAGTCAAACATGGCCATGGGTGATACCTACAGGCATGTTGCCACACAGTACATCTGGAGTGGATAGACACCATTGCACATTGTCCACACATAGTGCGATCATAGCTGTAGTGGACCACCTGTACATGTGATGTGGTACACCAGACAACCGGAATGCCTGTCTGCAGCCACTGGAGGTGCCACCAATGTCTACCATATATGTGCTGTGGAACAGCATGACTGTGTTGCAGACATGGCAATGCAATGCGTCCATGTTATGCATCGCACAGAAACATACCTGTGTCCTGCTGCCATGCAGTGGCACAGTGCCTGTACCCCCCACTGCATAGCTATTTACACGGCTCACACCAACCACACCTGCACAGACATCTTTGTTACACATGCATTCTATCTGTAGCCTGTACACATAACACTGCACTGTGACGTCCAGTATGATGCGGTGCATGTGGTGGGACACCATTGTCACATGTCCACATGTTATCGCACATGTTGGCGGAGTACATGTCAAAGTGATGCCAGCCATGTGTACTGTTAACCTGCCTGTGGCCACACGGTGTATCACGGTGATGCATGCAAACTGTCATGAATGTGTGTACTGCATGCCTACTGAAATGACACCTGCTTGATGTAGTGTGCACCCCAGGGCAGTATGCATACTACCACTATTAATGTCTGGCCTGCATTCACTGAGCTGTGGTGTGGGAATGCTGCATGCCATCTGCAATATCACATGCATGATGTGTCTGCGTGTGTGTGTCTGCGTGTGTGTGTCAGCGTGTGTGTGTGTCTGCATGTGTGTGTGTGTGTGTGTGTGTGTGTGTGTGTGTGTGTGTCTGTGTGTGTGTGTGTGTGTGTGTGTGTGTGTGTGTGTGTGTGTGTCTGCGTGTGTGTAATTTATCTTACAGTATGTCTTTGTACTCACAGGTGGTGTAGGTGCGTTTCCCTCCTGCAGTCCATCTGATGCTAGTGTCCCCACAGATACTAGCAGTGATGACCATATGCATGAGGCACAGGCAGGGTTGTCAGGGGCAGAAGCTGTGCCATTGGTTACCATCCCACCTATGTCCCCTTCATCTCCGCACATGGTTCTGATGCCGACACATACCACATCACCGTTGCCCATAGAGGAAGGACAGTCAGCGTCTGTTGGCATTAAGCAGGAATGTGTGGTGGCTACAGAAGGTGCGCGTACACACCATGTTGCCAGTGTAATGACTGGTGATGTGCCACACAGGCATGTGGCTGGTGCTGCTCGTAGGAGGACCTCTGGCAGACATGCACCTGCTGTACAGGGTGCAGCAGCTGGTATCACCAGACGCATGTTCCAGACTGTAATGGCGGCACAGGCACGTGCTGAATGGCAGAACCAAGAAGGGCAGAGGCTGCAGAGGGCTGCAATCCGTTCTGTAAATGAGAACATCCAGTCATTGGCGAATGCTCAACAGCAGATTGCTAATGTACTGGATAGGCGATTAGGTGAGACGGTTGGAATCCGCGACCGAGGCATGTCAATCCACGAGCGTGAGCTGTCTGTGCTGGAACACCTGGTAGGGGTGAGGCGTAGGACACATGGCCGTAGGCCAGCAACACCACCTAGTGCGTGCCACCTCTCATGCCCACTCACACAGTGCCGGTAGCAGCAGCAGTGCAGCTGATGCTACACCAACCACACCAGGACACAGCAGGCCACGTGGACGTGGCCCTGGCTGGTCCCAGCGTGGACACAGTTCCAGCGGACATGTGTCATCGGAGAGTGGCCACTCCATACCTCTACCTGGTAGTGCCCGTGCGACCCCAGGCAGGCACGGGTCACGTGGCCGCAGACGGACACAGTGAGCCGTACAACCTGCACTGTACAGTCTGGGGCTGCCAAGTATACCCCATGTAGGCATCACAGATGGCTGAACTGTGTACACACATACCCACACATGGCAGACACAACTGTAGGGCTCCACCACATCCACATGCATTCTGCACAGTCATGCCCAGTAAATGCACCAGCCCTTACACACACACATGATGTCATCCATTGGTATAGCCTATGCCCCTGGCACACATGTCACCCTGTGCATATGATGAAGCCTCTGCCGCATCACTGTCATCCACACCATCGGTGCACAGTTATGCAAATATATTCTGATGCACAGGGTGGACAAGATAGTGAGAGGTGTATGTGATACCTGTGTACGCATAGTGTGTGATGTGTATGTTGCAGTGGTTGTGTATGACAAGTGACAGGTGCGTATGTGATGTGGGTTGTGTACTGTCATCATGCAGCAGACATACCATGTAGTGCCATTGCAGCATACATTGAGCTGTGTACACGGTATGTGTGATGGTTACATGTGTAGCACCATGTTGGTTCTGTTAACCTGTATGCCTCATATGGTGTACTTGCATGTGCCTACTGGGAGCACTGTTATCAGTCCACCACATTTAGCTGTGGGTTACCCACAGGCACATCTGGCAATATCAGCATACCACAGGTACCCGCAACCTGCCTGGACACCTACATAGGTACATAGGTGCATAGGTACATACCAGGCTATGTGCCCTACGGCATGTGTAAGCCTAGCCAGAGTGTGTGTGGCTTTCATCACCCCTTAGGATGAGGATACTATATCCATTGGTCTGCTGTCCCTCTGTCCAGCAGTGACACAGAGATGATGCCTGGGGCATACCTATGATCTCCCATCCACACGTCAGGATTACTCTTGGACAGAGTCAGTGAGGGGCTCTGCTTCACAAGGGCTGGGAATCTGTTCCATGGTGTAGGGAGTCTCTGGGCGATGAACCTGTCCCTCCAGCACGTCCTGTTTATGTCCTTGTTGAGGTTTCTGTCAGTTGCTCGTGCCCGTGGGTGTTTGGATCCTAGGAGGTGGAACATGTCCATGACACCCAGGTCGGACATGGCCGTGTATGTCAGGCACAGATCACCTCGGAGCAGACGGTATGAGAAGGTATACAGCCGGAGTCCTCTCAGTCGGGCAGCGTGTGACATATGTTTCAGCACCTTTATCCCTGTGTTGTGGAATGTTTGGGGTCCTTCCGAGTGCTGCAGGTGTCAGGTTAGGTACATTCCAAATGTGGCGTTGTACCCAATCATTGGTCTGATGCGTGAAGAGTACAGGGGTACAATGACCTCCCCTGATGTGGATGTGAATCCCTTCATGACCAGGTGGGCACAGTGGAATGGCTTCCCAACCACATTGGCAATGTGAGTGTCAAGAGAGGTTACCGACAGGTTTGGTACCCATGTTCCTGCTCACGTCCACCATGTTTAATGGATTTCCACCTATGTGGTAATTCAGGGTGAACATGTCTTTCCCAAAGGGTAGGTCTATACCTTCCCTGGCATGTAGCTTCAGGCCATGGCTCTGGCACCAGTTATCCATTTCTATGAGACCTCAGGTGGATGTCCGTGTCTGATGGG
The DNA here is from genome assembly GCF_019279795.1 of Protopterus annectens. Taxonomy (NCBI): domain Eukaryota; kingdom Metazoa; phylum Chordata; order Ceratodontiformes; family Protopteridae; genus Protopterus; species Protopterus annectens. The sequence continues at coordinate 123,458,487 of NC_056740.1, read as the reverse complement.
GTGTTGAGTATGGTGGCCGGTTTGCAGTCATCTGCATACCTTGTCTGCCACAATACCCCTATGTTTGCATGCACGTCGGAAAGTTGAATGCCGAACTGGAGGGGGCCCAAGACTGAGCCCTGTGGGCCACCACTCGGGACCAGCTTGGAGTCTGACATGGCACCAGGAACACTAACCCTGTGGGTTTTGACCTCCATCTGGTTGGCAACCCATCGTGTGACATATGTCTCTACATCTACGCTGGTGAGCCTTTCTATGATGCCCGCGTGGAGTGTGTTTCGAACGCTGTCGCCAGGTCACGGTAGTCTGTGCAAACCGACGTACCCCCATCAATGGCCTTAGTGACTCCTCCAAACAGGTCGACCAGGTTCAGGAGGCAGGATCTGCCCTTGACTAAGCCGATGTGGGTATGTTCCAGTATTTGTCGTTCCCCAATGTCTTTATTTATGGGCTCCATTATGGACCCCTCCATAGCTTTGCAGACAAGGCTTGTCAAGCTTATAGGGCAGGGATGTACAGAGTCCATAGGAGCACTGCCTTGGTGGAGTGGGACCACAGTTGCCATATGCCATCCATCGGGTACATAGCCTGTAGTAAGGCTAAGATTAAACAGCAACCTTATGTGTGGGGTGAGGCCCTCATTGAGGTTGTGTAGCACACAGCTGGGGACACCATCTGGTCCCATTGATGCTGTGTTCACTGCTTTACAGATATCAGCTCTCACCTGGGCATTTGAGATGTTTGGGAGGCTAGACTCTGGTGGGATAGATATGTCCCCTCTTGGGGGGGGGGTAGATGTATGCACGGAACCTGTCTGCCAGTTTGTTGGCAATGTCTGTGGGTTCAGTGATCATTGTACCATTCTGGACTAATTCCGAGCATAACTGTGTGCTTCCACCATGTTCCTACCATAGCTAAGGAAGGCCTCATGGTTGTCTTATGTGTCCTTTGCAAGTCCAGTCCCACAGGCGGCCTTGGATGATTGTATGAGTGATCGTATGTTAACGCCAGTATTAATCAGTGATGCCTTCCCTGGTAGTGATATTGCTCTGTCATGTAGTAGCTTTCACCTCTTGTTGTACGGTTTGTTAATGGCTGGGGTCCACCAGACCATGTGCCTGCCTTTGGTGGACAAGGTCCTGATGTTATCAGGGATCGCTTGATCCAGACATTACTGGGGGTGCTCATAGAAGGCATTTGTAAGGGTTTCAGCAGCGCGGTCTGTGTTTACCACTGGCATGGAGGCCTTGTAGGGTACCACACCAGTCGTATGACGTGTGGGGTTCACTGTGGAGAGGTCTTCACTGTGGTCTCCCTTGCTGGTGTTGGGTGCAGGATGCGGATCTCCAGTGAGTTCACTATATGGTCTGACCTCACCGTTGAGGGATGTACATCCTGTATGGAGCATGTCGTCACCATGTGTGATGATCAGGACTAGCATAGTTCATCCCCTTGTGGGTATGGTGCATGGTTGTTCCACAGCATTTGGGTGTATGAACACCTGGAACCTTTGGTGTAGGGTGTTGTGTCCTGGGTAATGTTCCCGGTCTATGTATGGGTGGTTGATGTCACCCAATATGATGGTGTTGTGAGAGCATTCATACTCCCCAGTGTCTTCAGGAAGGCTGTGCAGGTATCCTGGGTTTGGGAGGGTGGTCTGTAGCATGCAACAAACTGTAGGGCAGCCCTACCCATGGTTAATTGCACCTGGATGGTCGCTGCTGCTACGTGCATTTCTGCCAACCTGGATGTGTGGGTATCCTTCATGGAAATGGAGACTCCCCCTCCTTCTGTGTTTGGTCCGGGTTATGGTCCTGAACGTGTGATATGAGGTATGACCTGATAGTGCTGGTGTGCTCTCAGGAGCCCTGAACAATGTTTCAGTCACAGCACTGACATCGATGTCCTCCATACTGAGGAGGGCATTTGAGGGCATGCAGCTTGGGCGTAGACTACTGGCACTGAGCAGTATTACCCTTTCTTTTCACCAGGTTTGTAGTCTAGGGTGGTAGGTTTATCATTCCAGCCTTGCCTGCAGTGGGCACTGTGGGGGTGGCAGGAGCCTTAGCCAAACTCTTGAAGACCAGGGGTGACAGGTGCGAGCCATCCCTTGTGAAGGGGCGTGGCGTGGCAAGCATGCCATCCCAGGCAAGAGGAAATTGGATCCCCTCAGACTGACACCGGTAACCAGGCAAATTATCAAGGGTGATCATTTGGAGCCAGTATTGTGGCATCATACTTGATGAGGGTGGGATACTGCCCAGGGTCAGGGACATGCTGGCCTGGGCTACACAATCTGAGAGCCCCTCTATGTCTCCTTTCATGTATCCCAGGGTGGTATGTCGTTGACACCAGCATGGACAATGACCGCGTCATACTTGTACATGCTGCGGAGTGACCTGAGTGCGTGTGTTATGTGGTGGATTCCAGCGCCTGACAGGTAGCCTACTGTGATCATTCCCTTGTTCAGTCTGATGGGTGGGACGTCGGTGTGTCTGACTGTGGTGTCACCCATTACAAGTGTGTCTGGCATTGTGTGTGGCCTTTGGGGCTGTGACTGTTTAGCACACTGACATTGAGAACTATGTGTTGCATGTCCTATGTCTTGTGGAGGCAGTTGCTTGGGTGTCTGCTTCAGAGGCCTCGTCAGGTTTGTTACATGTTTTAACAGTGCCTCCGAGTATGTCTTAGTGTGTTCATGTGTTTGTTTAGCATTTGTGATAATTACATGTGACACTGGGTTTGTGGTGTGCATGGTGTCCTTCCCCTCCTGTTTGGTCTTGCTGGTCATGATTTGAGAGAGCTCAGCCCCCTGTCTGGCTATATAGTTGCATCTCTCACATGTATTATGTTTAGTGGGGGAGGTGCGGCTTGTCCGTGTCCATGAGGCACCTGTAACATTGCCTCAGGACGCCCAGATTCACCATCTGAACAGGAGAGGTCGCTAGCAATTGACCCTTCGACATGCCAAGAGAACGTGAATGCATTTGCTGTGTAACTGGGTCAGAAGGCACCTATAGGGAAGTGGGTACTCAAGGGGATTCTAGGCTAGTGTAGTACTCCATCTAGTATACATGTACTTTACCTATGTAGGAATACTATGGGAGCATGTGCTGAGCTTTTGTGATTGAGAACAGACAGTTGAGATTGCAAGTAGAGAGGTTCTACATGTAAACCTGCGGAGCACGGAGCCAGATATAGTGTAACGTTGCTTACACAGTACATGACGCACATGTCCACACATATACTGCACCTGATGCCTGTGGTTGGTGCCACAGGCTACGGTGGGCAGAGACATCACATACATGGCATGACACAGTACAGGTATGGTGACATTCTGCAGGTGTCGTACACAGTGTGCTGGCAACTGACCGCAGGTGTCACCTGTCAGCTGTGGTGCACGGTGTGCAGCAGTTGGATGCTGTACCGGTAAAGGAATATGTCCGCAATCGCGGGGCGTACACCACTATGGCACACACCCCATTGTGTGCAGATGGGGACACCTGCCTGTGTGGTCAGCACCCTCACAATACAATGCACCCACACGCCATGTCACAGGGGGCGGTCTTGCACAGGTGGCCAGTAAGGCTCACAAGTATGGCATTGACAGGGCTGTACAATGCAGCACCAGTACGGGATGGTCACCCTGTGTGGTTAGTGTCCAGTCACAACACTATATCTGCATACACCCTCACAACAGGCAGCAGACATACACACATGTTGACACACTGACATGGTGGTGACCACACATGTCTACATGGAGGGACGATGTGTTGCATGTACTGCACCATCCACATCCATGCACCCCACATTGAGGTATGTACAGATCTCTACCATGGTGTACAGTGATGTGTGGCATGTGGCACATAGTCCCCCCGATCTGTGGCATACATGGGCACACATTCCTGCACACATGTTGGTGCTAGGAATGCCACACCCGTTATATGGGATATGTGCAGGCGTGCAGCGGTATGTAGTGCATCATGCATACCACCACTGTATCTGGCAGCTGCGCCGATATATGCACTTGGGAGGTGGTAGGGGTTACAGTGGCCATGTGACATATGGTCGATGACACATGACCGATGGGTATGCATTATGGCAGCACTGTCATGTAAAGGCGACATAGCAGACTGTATGCACATGGCAGGGTAGGATGGTGTGTGACACACCTGTGACCAGCACCTGCACACATGCATGTGAACAGGTGTTTAAACACATGGTGTACACACATACCGCCATGCGTGCTGTTACTATGCCACCATATGACGGCCCCCATGATGGGTATGCATGTGGTAGGGGGTTGCAACTGTGTTATGGACATCGGACACCGCTCATGCATGGCTGCACCGTGCACAGTACACGTGTCACATGTATCCCCTGTTGCCATGTGTGTATGCATTGCTACGTTGTGACATGTGTGTCGACATACATGGAACATGGACTGTGGTATGGTATCACAGCTGTCACAGGCAAACTGTACAAGGGTATGTGTCCCAGTCAACACCACTACACCCTGTAGGGGGTGCATACCACAGACATGTGTCCACCTTCCATTCATGTGTGTATTACCGCGTATGCCAGTGTTATGCATGTGGTACATCACAGGCTTCATATGTGTCCTGTGTGCAGTCCATGCACACAGCCAGGCAATCGCATATATGACATATCCGGACTTTGTTTCACTGTGGTACAGCTGCAGTCATGTATCATATCTGTGTCAGGCCCGTGGTATGTGTGGAGCATGCCTGTCCATGTATACCGATATGGGTGGACTACATCACACCTGTGGGATCATTGATAGTACATGTGTACTCTGCATGACAGACGTACACCGCCATATAGACCTGTGGACATATGTCACATGCTGTTGCTGGACCGTGAGGCATACTGCTGCACCAATGACATGGTGCTGGCATGGCAGCTACAGTGTTCACTGCAGTGTGTACATGTTCAGCCTGCACCCGTGACACCTGTGCTGTCATCTGTGTGTGTACATGTAACTGCATGTGTGTCCACCCTGTGCATGTGTACGGGTTTACCTGGCCGTGACTTGCGGTGTGTGCACTCCGTCTGCATGCCGGACGGTGCGTAGCACATACTAAGTGTGTGAGCATGCCCGGGTTGCTGTTGTGTGGGTGGACACACACGACGGTCCACAATCTGCCCTTCCATAATTTCACCCCATGTGTATGCATGTCTGCACTCTGCAGATTCTAAGTGTGTGAGCATGCCCAGTATGCAGCTGTGTAGATGGACACACAGTACAGTGCACACCGCGCCCGTCTGCGTTGATACCCCGTGTGCATGTATGTTTCCCCTTCGCAACCGCCACGTCTGTGGCATGCCCGGGTTGCTGTTGTGTGGGTGGACACACACAATGGTCCACAATCTGCCCTTCCATGATTTCACCCCATGTGTATGCATGTCTGCACTGTGCAGATTCTAAGTGTCTGAGCATGCCCAGTAAGCAGCTGTGTAGATGGACACACAGTACAGTGCACACCGCGCCCATCTGCGTTGATACCCTGTGTGCATGTCTGCTTCCCCTTCGCAACCGCCACGTCTGTGAGCATGCCCGGGTTGCTGTTGTGTGGGTGGACACACACGATGGTCCACAATCTGCCCTTCCATAATTTCACCCCATGTGTATGCATGTCTGCACTCTGCAGATACTAAGTGTGTGAGCATGCCCAGTAAGCAGCTGTGTAGATGGACACACAGTACAGTGCACACCACGCCCATCTGCGTTGATACCCCGTGTGCATGTATGTTTCCCCTTCGCAACCGCCACGTCTGTGGCATGCCCGGGTTGCTGTTGTGTGGGTGGACACACACGACGGTCCACAATCTGCCCTTCCATGATTTCACCCCATGCGTATGCATGTCTGCACTGTGCAGATTCTAAGTGTCTGAGCATGCCCAGTAAGCAGCTGTGTAGATGGACACACAGTACAGTGCACACCGCGCCCGTCTGTGTTGATACCCCATGTGCATGTCTGTTTCCCCTTCGCAACTGCCATGTCTGTGAGCATGCCCGGGTTGCTGTTGTGTGGGTGGACACACACGATGGTCCACAATCTGCCCTTCCATGATTCCACCCCATGTGTATGCATGTCTGCACTCTGCAGATTCTAAGTGTGTGAGCATGCCCAGTAAGCAGCTGTGTAGATGGACACACAGTACAGTGCACACCGCGCCCGTCTGTGATGATACCCCATGTGCATGTATGTTTCCCCTTCGCAACCGCTAGGTGTGAGGGCATGCCCAGTACGCCATTCGGGGGTACACAGTACAGTCGGCACCAATGTCTGCTACTAGGTGTGTAGCCATGGCCAATGACATCCTGCATAGCCATGGTGACCGTCCAGGTGAGTCATATGTGGTTGGTATGCCACAATGGCTGCCTACATCGTGCACACCGGATGCCCTCTCATAGGGTATACTGTCTGTGGTGCATCCCGTATCCATGTCGTGATGTTGTGCTCTGTGGTTAGTTGGTATTCCCGAGTGCAGCACTACCGTGTTACTGTACGCCCACATTGGGATGGTAACATGCTGTGTGACTGCGCACTCTGTCTTCATTCCCTATCGGCTGCCTTGCCTCTGCAGATGATATCACCCACCTAGGGGTATGCCTCCTGACAATGCTATGCTCAGTAATCTCGGTAGTGCATTCTGTAAATGCATCATGCTGTAGTGTGTTCATGTAGGTAGGCGTAGGTTCAACTCCAGGCACTTCCCCGTGTGTGTGTGTGTGTGTTTCCAGCTGCCTCTGCAGATGGTCATGCTTTTAGACGCTTCGCAACACATACCTTGGCTATTGTCAGCTATTCCTTACGGATGATGTCACCCGCCTAGAAGTATGCCTCTGACAGCTGTGCTCAGTAATCTCGGTAGCGTTCTGTAAATACATCATGCTGTAGTGTATTCATGTAGGTAGGCATAGGTTCAACTCCCGGCCCTTCCCCGTGTGTGTGTGAGGTGTGTGTGTGTGTGTGTGTGTGTGTGTGTGTGTGTGTTTACAGCTGCCCTTGGTGAGAGTAGTTCCTTTAGTCGCTTCGCAACACATACCTTGGCTATTGGCATCTATTCCTTTACGGATGATGTCACCCGCCTAGAAGTATGCCTCTGACAGCACTGTGCTCAGTAATCTCGGTAGCGCATTCTGTAAATGCATCATGCTGTAGTGTGTTCATGTAGGTAAGTGTAAGTTCAACTCCTGGCCCTTCCCCGTGTGTGTGTGAGGTGTGTGTGTGTGTTTCCAGCTGCCTCTGCAGATGGTCATGCTTTTAGACGCTTCGCAACACATACCTTGGCTATTGTCAGCTATTCCTTTATGGATGATGTCACCCGCCTAGAAGTAAGCCTCTGACAGTGCTGTGCTCAGTAATCTCGGTAGCGCGTTCTGTAAATGCATCATGCTGTAGTGTGTTCATGTAGGTAGGTGTAAGTTTAACTCCCGGCCCTTCCCCATGTGTGTGTGTGTGTGTTTACAGCTGCCCTTGGTGAGCGTAGTTCCTTTAGTCGCTTCGCAACACATACCTTGGCTATTGGCATCTATTCCTTTACAGATGATGTCACCCGCCTAGAAGTATGCCTCTGACAGCACTGTGCTCAGTAATCTCGGTAGCGCGTTCTGTAAATGCATCATGCTGTAGTGTGTTCATGTAGGTAGGTGTAAGTTCAACTCCCAGCCCTTCCCTGTGTGTGTGTGTGTGTGTGTGTGTGTGTGTGTGTGTGTTTCCAGCTGCCTCTGCAGATGGTCATGCTTTTAGATGCTTCGCAACACATACCTTGGCTATTGTCAGCTATTCCTTTACGGATGATGTCACCCACCTAGAAGTATGCCTCTGACAGCGCTGTGCTCAGTAATCTCGGTAGCGCATTCTGTAAATGCATCATGCTGTAGTGTGTTCGTGTAGGTAGGTGTAAGTTCAACTCCTGGCCCTTCCTTGTGTGTGTGTGTGTGTTTACAGCTGCCCTTGGTGAGCGTAGTTCCTTTAGTCGATTCGCAACACATACCTTGGCTATTGGCATCTATTCCTTTACGGATGATGTCACCCACCTAGAAGTATGCCTCTGACAGCACTGTGCTCAGTAATCTCGGTAGCGCATTCTCTAAATGCATCATGCTGTAGAGTGTTCATGTAGGTAGGTGTAAGTTCAATTTCCTGCCCTTCCCCGTGTGAGGTGTGTGTGTGTGTGTTTCCAGCTGCCTCTGCAGATGGTCATGCTTTTAGACGCTTCGCAACACATACCTTGGCTATTGTCAGCTATTCCTTTACGGATGATGTCACCCGCCTAGAAGTATACCTCTGACAGCACTGTGCTCAGTAATCTCGGTAGCGCGTTCTGTAAATGCATCATGCTATAGTGGGTTTATCTAGGTAGGTGTAAGTTCAACTCCTGGCCCTTCCCTGTGTGTGTGTGAGGTGTGTCTGTGTGTTTCCAGCTGCCTCTGCAGATGGTCATGCTTTTAGACGCTTCGCAACACATACCTTGGCTATTGTCAGCTATTCCTTTACGGATGATGTCACCCGCCTAGAAGTATGCCTCTGACAGCACTGTGCTCAGTAATCTAGGTAGCGCGTTCTGTAAATGCATCATGCTGTAGTGTGTTCATGTAGGTAGGCATAGGTTCAACTCCCGGCCCTTCCCCGTGTGTGTGTGTGTGTGTGTGTGTGTGTGTGCGTTTACAGCTGCCCCTGTAGAGAGTAGTTATTTTAGATGCTTCGCAACACATACCTTGGCTATCGGAGTCTATTCCTTTACGGATGTTGTCACCCACCTAGACGTGTGCCTCTGATGGTGCTGTGTTCAGTGGTCCACGTAGCGCGTTCCATACCTGTGTCATACTGTTGTGCGTTTGGGTAGGTGGGGGTAAGGTCAATACCCATGCCTGCCAGCTGTGTGTGTGTGTCTATGCTCCCAGCAGCATGGGTTCATAGGTTATGGCTTTAGAGTTTCCGCAGAACACTTATATCCTGCCGCCGTCTCCGTGTTTGTGGATGGTGAGACGCAGCTCGTGGACTGCCTGTGTGCCTGCTGTGGTTGGCGACCTCTGTAGCGTGTTCTCCATGTGCGCCCTGCTGTGGTGTGGTGGGGTGGTGCTGTGTACGTTACACTCCTGGCCTTGCCACATGTGTCCGTCTGTATCTCTCTCAATGTATATATACATACTTATGTTATGCCCATAGCGCTGCTCTTGCATGGACAGCTGTCTGGCCCATGTATCGCATATTTGCACGGCTGACACATAGAACTGTGGTACGATGCATATCCACTCATTGTCCATGCAACGTCCGTATTCCGGCACTCCCTAGAGACATCTGCTGGATATCGTGGCAGACAGCTATCCTTGCTGTACTGACACTGTACCCATACACGCCATAAACCTTGTGTATAATTGCCTGTTTATGGTGCGTGTATGTCTATCTGAGCTGTATGCATGGTCGTGTGTATGTCCCGCTGTAGCCGTCTGTGCAGGAGTCACCACTATGGGTAATCCTTGCAGACCGCTGTTTCATCTGCACTTCAGCACATACCTGCAGACCGTACTACCCCTCCTACGGCAGCGGCCTTAGATCAACCGCTGCCCTAGGCGATAGGGCTCCATGGCACCAACCACCACAACACATGGTGCCCCCATCCTGGTGTACCTACATGACATACCTACTAGAAAGGTGGCCCTGCTAGTGCGGCGCCCTAGGCAGCCGCCAGATTGGCCTATGCCTACGGCCGGCTATGAGCACATCACAAGGCATACTTTTACATTCAGTGTTTTACAAAGGCTAGAGTTTAATCCCAGAGGGGGGGACCTTATCAACTATACTTTAGAATGCGGATTGAGATGGATTATTAGGTGGAGAGTTGACCACACACCAGGGCTGAATGATGAAGCACAGATTAAGCCTCTTTTGAGAAGCAGGTGGCTTAAACCCAAATAACAGGAATGTAGTTTAGGTACAGCTATACATTTAACACCCATTAGTCCACTCTTTCAGTTGTTTACCACTGTATTACATTGATATAATATGCATATTTTCTATATATATTGTTAGATTTTTCATTGATGAGTATTAGGCATAGTACAATATCATATAATACATGTTTTAATAGGATGATTTTGAAGATGTTAATATATGTGTGTGTAGTTAACATTGCGTCTGCACTTTATATGCTGGGGTTAATTGTTCATTGTTTGATGAGAAATTGACCAATGAAAGTGTAAGGAGGGATATTTAAAGCCTGTATGCTTTTATGTTATGTGTAAGTCTGACGGAGCCTACGGGTGAAAGCGCTTACTTGTCTATAAAGGAACCTTTTTATACCATTTGGGCACTGGCCTGGACAATTTCTACATTGACTGTTTCATCTTCCTATGTGTTGTTTGGATCGTGTGCCATAAGGTGCCAGCGGTTATTTTACGTTGATTAGGTGTATTCCATGGTCAAGTGACATTAATCATATTAATTCATTAAAGGATCTTCTTTATAAGTGGGAATGCCATAGTTTAACCATCCTATGACCTTCCTAGTTGAAGTTGTTAGTGTGCCATTAGTATGTGTTCCACAGGTCGCCCATTTGTTCCGCATTATGGAAGCGAGTGATCCCCATTTTGGTGATGGCAGATTGAGAGCTGTGTACGCCGGTATTCGCACGGCGGTCATACTTTGTATGGGGAATGTCTGATGTAGTCCCTATCTGTATTTCCTGTGCTATGCCTTACTGCAGCTGTGTAATTCCACCAGGTTTCCAGTTATGGGTGCCATCTTGGTCGTACGCTTGTCCATCCATGGGAATTGCCTACTGGACACTGATATAGGGCTGTACACATTTCACACCTGCTTTTAGCATTATCCGGTGGATGCTTTGCATCATTAGTGGGGAGTAAGGCATGTGCTATACCCACATCCCTCCCACGGGGCGGGACAACGGATTATCTGCCAAACAACACCGAGCCCCATTTCTGCATACCCAGGATCCCATGGCTGCAACCCTCAACGGTACACATTACACATCCTTCATGTGCGGGACTGGGATGTGGACGCACTTCTATGGACTCGACAATCTGGGGATTTCTGTTCATATGTCCTGCATTTCATGGACACTTGTCATCAACCTTAAACACGCTGGTGGTGCATATGTCTAGCTGTGCCGTAGTCACGGCTGTCATTTCTTCTGGGTCGATCGCAGCTGGTTGATATTGTGAATGGATCAATTTTTGGAGTCCTACAATGGACACCAATGTGCATATGTAAAGTGTAGAACTTGTTGGACTGTCACCATCTGGCCAGTGGTTTTGACTGCTGCTGTATGTTCCCCAATCGCGGATGTCTGTTTGACTACCCATATTATGTATTACTTGGCCTATCTATATCCATGTGCCAGTAAGTGGAAATACAGCAAACCTTGAGTCCTGGTCATCTTCATAAAAGACATTATTGAACATAAACCAGGCCAAAACAGAAGATTACAAAAACGATACACTCCACAGTCAAAAGATACTGAGCTCTTTCACCCACTAACATGGGGCATCGTCGGAGTACGAAATACATTAGATAGTCGTCCCTTATATACTTCCTTCAGAGTCAGTTTAAAGTCAATTAATCAATAAACTTGCTCATAGTTAAGTGGACAGTGCTCCAAGTCTTGATGATAAAGTGACATATACAAATCAGTGTTGCATACATTACTTAATGGAAACAATAATACAACAACAATGTGTTAATATAAATACAATATTGGTCAATACAATCAGTATATTGAAACATAGTTGATAATTGTTGTGAGTAAACCTTAGAATGTAGTGTGTTGATAATGATATTGTATATCAATGTGTATAATTGTTGCATTAAGATTCCAAATCATGGAATAAATAAGTACAATTAAAGCATATTTTGTATAAATATGAATGTAAATAAGAGTCACAATGTTAAATATGAATATGACTGTATTATAACTATATCAATATGATATGGAATAAACTGTAGTTGTTTACATCTTGTTTTCAAGTGACAAATCTATGTCCATGCATCATATCTACGGGCCGTCGGACTGCTGTGTGTAGATATATACATGTGAACCCCTCGTTTCATACCTTGCTTTGTTACTGTCTGTGGATTACCTGTGTACACACATCAATTACCATGCCATACCTTTCCACAGTACAGGTTCTGGCATGGTGTATGGCTGGTTGGCCCTTAATCTTGCTGTGTGTTACATTGACCTGTGTCTATCTGGCAATTCGCTGGCGTGTCATCTGTGACCTTCTTGCTTCTTTAGGGACCTGATCCCATAATTGTGACGTGCTTCCACTGGCCATATATTTCTCTGTTGTCTGGGATCTGTGTGTAACCAGTCCTTTCAGGACACTTTCTATTGTTGTTTTTTTTTTGGTTACATATATGAGTACTTTGGTATGTTGTGCTATTATTGTGTGTGGAGCATTTCTCCACGGGCCTCTGCTGACACTGGACATATATCCAGCTAGCCTAGCCCGGTCAACAAGTGTGAGCCAACTGAACACAATTCGTACAGGGGCACCTTCTGACAAGTGGGTCGGGTTACAGATGCATAACCGTCGTCAATCCATACTACTAACACACACGTTATTCTATCCACATTCTATGTTTGTCTTATCACATAGCGTGTGTTTCTCACTATTTCTAATGGTACTTTACATGGCATTGCCCGATTCCATACTTTCAGAGGCTGACAGTTTTGAGACATGTATGATTGACGTGGAGGACACAGCCTTAACTTTCCCAGCTGTGAGCAGATCACACACGCACACGCGCACTTGCATTTCCTAATTGTGGGTTACGCGCAGGCGAACATGCATATCCGTATTCTGTTTACATATGTTTACTGGGTCTGTGTGGTTACGTGGTCTGTGTTAGTTGTGACTGTTCCGGTAACATATCTCTGATCTGGTTGACGGACGTGTGCGGAACGCACTTTCACCTTTACACATGTAACAGTCTTTGCGGCATGGACACATTACGTACAGGTTCACATTTATATGTTCTATAGTCGTAATTCAAACAGGACTGCATTCACGTTTGCCGGTTACTGTGACCACTACACGTTAGCTGTTCGGTCTCATTTATATGCATACCCATGGTACTTAGCTAAATTTACATACCCCCCCCCGCACTCACGTACGTCACAGGCATCCATTCTCCTGCTGAGAAAGGTGCGGTACTACATGTTAAACATTCCTTATTCCCTCCCGCTCATGGCCCAGGATGCATATGTTGTGACCGCAGGGATATTCAGATCACAGGGGCTTATATCCCCTACGCATACAGGCCTTCGATTGTCAGGGTGTTCCTGTGGTGCTTTGGGTTTGGTCTTGTCCGCCTAGTGTACGGAACTGCCCTGACCGTGTACGAATGTCAGACGAGTCACATGGGCACGGCTTGTCCGTGTCTATGATACCATATCCCCATTATTCCTAACCGTGCGCTGATTGGCCGGCATGCCCATTGTAGATCTTGTTATAGTAATTGCACACGGTCTGGTCGAACGGACCTATTTCCATTACTAGCCCTCGGTATTTATAACCTGTCTCGCTATATTACATGGGTTTAACATTGCGTGACGGCTTTCACTGAGCCACGGACATGTCCGTTGCTTAGTTTGGGGCAGTCCCACTCTGCTACACACATTTAACATGGCGGAACAGGTTGAACAGCTCAGCAACGGGGACATCGGGCTCTCTGTCACTGTTTAGTATTGAATCGCTATGTTGACTTTGTTTCACAGAGCAAGACAGTGTCGACATTGGTAACGGACATCTCGCGCAGTACGTCCACACTGCCGCGGGTGCCGTATGTCTGCATTTGGGCGGCGGACAGGCATTATGCTGTGCCATTATGTCTGGGAATATATGGTTTCTTTCCATAGATGATATGGCATACTAGCAATGACCCACGTCTGGGTGTGGGTACTGCTGTATTTACCCATGGCAAGAGCAGCCTTAGGTCAAGTGGTGCCCTAGGCAAAAGGACTCCATGGTGCCCCCACCACATCACCTGCTACCCCCATCCTGGTCTACCTACACCAAATAAAGGCTGGAAAGGTGCCCCTAGTAGAGCGGCGCCCTAGGCAGCTGCCTAGTTGGCCTATGCCTAAGGCCGGCTATGTGTGTGGTCCCTCGGGCGTCGGACTCGGGAATGCACCACTTCTGCCGTGGGTATATCTAGCATTACCCACATCCAGGCGTGGTTTATTGCTATGATGTTCCATGTGTACGGACACGTGTGTTTGGACAACCTACAATAGCTTCTGCTATTGGCATACAATGCTGTGGGTGGTGCCGGTTACCATACATATGCCTTTCTCAAAAGCCGACTTCACACTTCTAAACACTAGTGTGGTCTCCTTTAAGGCCCCTGAGCCAGTGGTAAACATTACTCAAACCACTGAATCACTTACATATGCCTTCTACCAGCACCTACAGGACTGCATGGATCTGGCAATCACATACAAAACTGAGACTCTTTGTACCAAAGCCAAGCATCCGGTCTGGTGGACCCCAGCCATGAACAAGCTCTACAATGAAAGGAGGTAGCTACTACAAGATAGAGCGGAATCCTTGTAAGGTAAGACACCCTTGCTCATTATATGTGGAGAACTGCAAGCTCTCATGAAATCATCCAGGGCAAATTCGACAGAGAATTCACCAAGGACTCAACAGACAATCATAAGGCCTTCTTTAGCTATGTTGGAGACCTGGGAGGACACTCCCAGATATGCTCAGACTGGGTTCAGAATGATGTGAAGATTACTGAACCTACACACATTGCCAACATACTGGCTGACAGGTTCGGTGCAAACTTCTCCCCCCCCCCCCCACATGGAGAGATATCTATACCAGAGGATTGTAGACCCCGGAACATCTGTAACGCACAGGTGGGAAATGCTCTCTCCAAGGCAGTAAACACAGCATCCATGGGACCAGATGGTGTCCCAGCTGTGTACTCCACGAACTCAATGAGGAATTAAACCCACAGTTAGGACAGCTGTTTAATCTTAGCCTCACCTCAGGATATGTACCCAAGTAGTGGCGCAAGGCGACTGTAGTCCCACTTCACAAGGGCGGTGCCTCCACTGACCCTGGTAATTACCATCCCATTAGCTTGACAAGCCTTATCTGCAAAGCCATGGAGAAGGATCATAATGGAACTCATAGATAAAGACATAGGGGACTTGCATACTTTGGATCCAACCCAGTTTGGCTTGGTCAAAGGCAGATCATGCCTTTTAAACTTGGTTGACTTTTTAGGAACAGTCACCAAGGCCATTGATGAGGGTAAAGCAGTCCATACAGCCTACCTCAACCTGGCAAAGGCCTTCGACACAATACCCCCCTCAGGTATCATTGATAAACTCATCAGCTTGAATGTAAACCCATACATCGCAAGATGGGTTGCAAACTGGCTAAGTGACAGAACCCACACGGTCATAGTTGCTGGCGCCATGTCAGACTCACAGCCGGTCACAGGTGGTGTCCCACTGGGCTCAGTCCTGGGTCCACTCTTTTTCAGCATCTACATTTCCAAAGTACAAGCAAACACAGGGGGTTATGGCTGACAATGTTTGCAGATGACTGCAAACTGGGTGCCATAGTCGGACACACATCTGACACAGATATCCTTCAGAAGGGCCTCACAGATATGGATAACTGGTGCCAGAGACATGGCCTACAGCTAAATGCCGAGAAATGCATAGTCATACCCTTCGGGAAGAACAAGGTTACCCCTAGCTACCATATAGGTGGCAATCCACTGAGCACAGAGGGAGTTACCAGGGATCTGGGGACCCGGGTTGTCAGTGACCGTTCGTTCGACACACACGTTGCTAACGTAGTTAGGTAGACCTTCTACATTGCCCACCTGATCATGAAGGGATTCACATCTAGATCAGGGGAGGTCATCGTCCCCTTGTACTCATCACTCATTAGACCTATGATTGAGTACAATGCCCCGTTCGGAATGTATCTGACCCGACATCTGCAGCAGCTGGAAAGGCCCCAACAGTTCATCGACAAACGGATGCAGGGTCTCAGGAATATGTGTTATGCTGACCGACTGAAAGGACTACAGCTCTATTCAGTCACATACCACTTGCTCAGAGGTGACCTGTGCCTGGCATACAAGGCCATGTCGAACCCAGATTTGATGACTATGCTTCACCTAAAGAATCTAGATCCCTCAGAACCACATGGGCAGGTGACGTAAACCTTGACACGGTCATTAATAGAACATGCTGGAGGGACAGATTCATCACCAAGACACTCACTATGCTGTGGAACAAAATCCCAGTACATGTGAGGCAGAGCACCTTGCTGGCCTTGTTCAAGGGGAATCTTGACCAATGGATGGGAGATTGCAGATATACCCCAGGGATTACTTCAGTGTCACTGCTTGACAGAGGTACAGCAATATAATAGGCATAGTTTTCTTCAAACTGAAGGGGTGGCAAAGGCAACATAGCTATGGGCTAGGCTTATAGATGCCCTTGGGCTGATAGCCTACTATGAACCTATGAACCTATGAACCTATGTTCATAGTTTGTCCCATTCACACTTGTATATCCCCTGTCCTCATTCGTATGTGGATATTTCTGTGGCACATGATTGAACTATGTATTACCAGCAGGTATGCTGTGTACAGTGCACATATGTCACAGTTGATTACAGTGTATCTGTGTACCTACCTCTGTGATACTGAGGACTACCACACATCCTTCACAGCATTACATGCATATGTCCATACTATTATTCGTTGGCCTGTGGGGGGTTGTCAGGGCAACGGTTACACATGTCCCTGTTTGTGCACGCATCATGGTGGTCTTTGACCGGCCTCCGTTGCTATCGTGGGATGGACGGTGGTGTTGGTGTGTGTTTGGGTTGTGTTTCCACTGCCAATACATCAGTGGGGGGTGGGGTTGGCACATGTTCCTCTTTGCAGGGAGCCCCATCCTGGACATTTGTGTAATGCGTCGACACTTGGCACATGCCATATGTCCTGTGATACCACAGTCGTGTATGCCTTCCTGCATTACTGCTGCATGTTACTGGCAGTTTGTATCTGGTACACATGGCTATTATGTTGGATAGCTTAGCCTATTCCCATGATATGACATACCCATTCATCCAGGCATATACATGTTATTCAATCCTTTGCATTGGCCGTGGGTGTTTGGCCATCCGGCACCACTATTCTCTATGTGTGATGTCCCACCTTCACCTTCTGTGCATGTGGCACCCTGTTGGGGTGTCCTGCTTGGTGGGCAGATGTTCCACCCTATGTGTTGTGTTTGACATGTCTGCATAGCTAATCATCAGTACGGTGGCTGAACATACTGCTTTGTCCAGATGTGTACAGTTATGGACACCGTGGCATGTGAATGCCTATGGGGTTTCGACAGGTCCATACCACATGCGGGATGTACACATTCTGCCGACACATTCACATGCAGCCATTTGGATATCAGTACCTGAGGTGGGATGTTGACATGTGGGGTACATATTTGCCCGCCTGGCACTGCCTAGGACAATACTTCATACTACATTTGAGGTATACCCACTGTGTGTAGGTGTGCAGCTGCAAGGCTGCTAGCTGGGTTGGGTGCACGGTCGCATAGGTGCGGGTTACGTGCTATGACGGGCTGTTGTGTATTACATTTGCATGCATGGGTTCTGCTTCTGGATATTACGCCTTGCATACGCCATCCTATGTGTATGCGACGGGCACGTTGCTGGGTGTAGTACATGTTGCTATGCACATGTTTGTCTGTGTTTAGGGTATCTGGTTTCCTTCTGGCTGTTATATAGACACGGCTGCCCGGCTGTGTACTCTCACTACTGCTGGTGACCATGCCCATGGGGCTACTTGTGTGTAGGTGCGGCGTGCTGACATGCTGCGGTACACCTTCACTGGGTATGCCCACTGACAGTGCATTGCGTGACGGACACGGTACTACGCGTATCCTTTGTTCCTTGGACGGGTACAATTTGGACTTCATGGGTTAATGTTTGGTTCTCCATTTTGTGTAAACGGGTACTATGTTGCATACTCTGCGTATGTTTCATTATCCACGGACACTGGCTGGTGCGGTTACTATTGCAGGTAGCCTGTGACAGTCAGCACTTTAGGTTGCTCCTCGCCTGCTGGCTTGGCCACGCCTACGGGCGCATCCTACTTGGGCTCGCACACGTGTCCTCTGCACATGGTTGTGGTTGCGGCGCACACTCATTACTATGCATGTGGCGCTGCTACACCGATTATACACTGCACTGCCGGCGCAGGCCTTACACCGGCCTTGCATCGAGCTTCATGAATCTGGGGGTTATTCTTTTATTGAGTATACTAGCACAGTATAAACTGAAACTGAACAAAAGTAAATCTAAAGTCAGATTAATTTTGTTAAGATATGTGGGCCATGTTTTAACATAAGAAGACTTAGAACCAGATAGGGTCTTGAGCTCTGTTACAGATACCCATGCCATAAACAAGACAAATGCAATCTGTTTGGGCATGTTGCAATATATTTGAAAGTTTATTCTGACTCTGAAGATGTTCTGCCATTCAGAAAATTATTAGATCACGATCTATCACTGTATACAATGACCCCTACAGTGCACTCAGCCTCCACTGCCTCCTCCAAGGATGGAAAAGCTGCTATCAGCCGTTAACTTTAATCCTCCCTTACCGGGTCTTCCATCACCTGAGTTGTTAGTCAATCCCAGGATAATTGAGTCACAGTTAAGGTTTTATTTCTCTGTCCTATATTGGTGACTCATTTACTTCATTGTTGACAAACTATTGTCTGTTGTCTGCTTAGTACTTAATGGGTTACAAGTTGAATGGCAGGACTCCTATATCTGTTTCATTGCTGACTCATACATAAAGAAGCCAGGTACAAGAAAGTTTGAAATAAACTCATTTATTCCAAAAAGTTCTGTTTTGTTTTTATTTGTTTTCTAGGGTAGAGCACTGATCTCCATGACTTTTTGCAGACCCATCCCTGGAGTGTATCTGGTTAAGGGAGTTGTTCAAAGTCACAGAGTAAGGCAATGGAACTAAACCTTGCACCACTGGACCACAGGAACAGCTTGTTAAAAGCTTCACCTAAGAAGACTGCCAGACTGTTAGGACAGACAAACCAAGACTATTTCTAATTTGAAGAAAGGTGCTAAAGTGCTAATTCAACAGAATGAGAAACGATGCTTCCTCTTCACTTCATCCAGCAATGGGTTCTCACTGGATAGAACAGGTCTTAAGGCCTATGGGTATTATCTGAGAGCTGATGGTTGGCAGGCAACAGAGCAAAAAGTATGACATTAGTTACTAGCATTGGTTGTTGCTTAATAGATGGAGTTCCTTTCTTTTGGTTATCCAGGTAAAATATTGAAGTTATTGCTGTATATCACACTGTAAAGAAGGAGATAGTAGGAGTTTATCTTGTAAAGAAGGAGATAGTAGGAGTTTATCTTATGTATTTGTTTTTCTGCATTACAAAGCAGCATTTATCATATTCAAATTTGAACTTGCGGAATAAGATTTTTTTTCAGTAAAACTATTCTTCTTGATTTATACTTTTTCTGACACTTGAACTAATAAGACTTTGGCTTCCCTGATCAAATGTAAAGATTATTGCTGTAAAATATGATACAGTACAGAGTCAAATATCCGAACGTCGATTATCGGAGATGTCAGTTAACAGAACCCTCCTTTCAAGGTTTCCGGGCAGGAAAAATCATAAAGTCTGAATATGTAAACATTATACGTATTTGCTTGAGCATGTTTTTTGAGCTTGTAGCCAGCTTGTGTATGAAAAATATTTTTTATTGTCCAGTGGAATCACTGAATAGTTGAAAAGTGTATTCCTGCATGCAGACAAAACAAGATTTTAGAAGTTTTTATCTGGTACAATAATCTGTTTGATTATCTAAACAATTTGATTATCTGAACTACTCTAGGTCCCAATTAATTTGGATAATTGACTCTCTGCTGTACGCTTACCATTGCTCTGAATCAGACATTGGCACATGTACTGTGTATCAGATGATTAAAGGCATACAAAGGAAACTGTCAGAGAGAAGGAGATAAAGAACTTAATTTTTTTTTAAAGTATATAAGAATGAATATTAAAGAATATTACGGAGATCATACTGTCTTATGGCCCAGAGCTGCACGTTAAGGGTAATTGCATTATGACTGCACAGTAGTTAACATGATTATGTCATATTACATGGAAGACTATAACCTGATTACCTGGAGCTGTTTAATTTCTGTACTCAAAGGCTTTGTCATATATTGAACAAAATAGGAAACAGTGTGTAAATGGATAGGGATGCTGACCTTGTTTCCTTCCCTACACGATTATACCTGTGAAGATGACCCTTCTGAAAACTCATTAATATAGAATTTATGACTTCCTACTGCTAGATACTGTTGTTTACTCAGGCAAGGCACCAGACCTTGCCGACAAACTGTTAAGAAGCATTTATTATTAAAGAATTAGCAGTCATTGTTTTGTTTCTATAACAACACACTGAAGTTTAGGAAATAGTGATTCTAGAAAAATTCAGAAATGCATCTTGTGTACCCATAATATTGTTTTTGTTTTTTTTCTGGGAAACTGTAACTCTGATTCAGCATATCATTTTCACTGGGTTAAATGGAAGATGTGCTTAACATAATGTGAGGTCATCTAGTACAAACAGTAAAACCTTCACAGTGATTAAAACTAGCAACGTTTCTAAAACACTAAATAAGATCTCTATAAAATGCTACATAACAAACTCAAACTCTAGGTGTTTTTATTTTATCTTTTCTATTGGTATCTTAAAATGGATTTCTTTCTTTAATTAACATCAGATGAGCTGTTAAGAGTTCTCTTAAAACTGAGTTCATTTTTTTTCATAAACATATCTGAATTCTCAGCGATTAAAATAAATAAGGTACATTGCTCTGTAAGTGAAATAAACAATGTTTCATTTGGCATCCATACTTCTGACATGCTATTTTTCTAATTCTTATCTTTAGCAACTGATACAAGGCATAAGTTGGGGGCATTTTCTGTTTTTTATTCTTAATAAATGCCCCAAGACATTGCTTGAAATAATATTAAAAAAAAAGGATTGGAAAACTGATGGGACTGAATTTCCTTTTGTCGAACTAAGGGTAAGGTGGATAAAGGCAAAGAGCTAAGATAAATGGAATGACACTAAATGAAACATACCACTCTGGCAAGGAAACAAATGTGTTAACAACTGCAAGAACAGGCGACAGAAGGAGAAGCTGATGCACAGTTATACAGCTGCAACAACATTTAGCGCACAACATGTGGTATCGCATGTCAGACACAGAAAATGAATGGCCTAGAAGTCACAGCTGCTCATGTAGGGAGCAGCTCTAAGAATATGCAGAGTTTAATATGTGGAACTAGTAGTTTATACCATAGCTCCTACAAGCATAGGAAGAAACTTTGCATGTCATTCAGATTACAAGGATGCAGCTTTTGTACAGCTCCATCTCATGCTTGCAAAACTCTTTGCAGTTCAACCACAAAAATTAAGCTGTAATTTTTGAAAGGTTTGCAAGACCTAAATTAAAAAAAAAAACATCATGGAGAAATTAAGTCCATTACTCTGTCTTTGAATATCCACATTATTAAGCATAATTTCCAGTGCAGGATTACCCACCACTTAGCACAGTCTAAATACTTTATGCAGGGAGCAGCTCCATGTACCCTGTTATGGAAGCAAAACAGAAATTCAGTAAATATTTATTTGATCCATAGAGGAGTAAACATCAATGTCAGAATACATCAGAGTATAAACTAACCCTGGGATTTCAGTAGTTCAGAGAATACCCTTTACTCTGAAGAAAAGCAATCTCACATCTATTTTATAGATCATTAGCAGGGCTGAGGGGGGCATAGTCCCCATGTCATGGATCCAGGGAGTAAAGCTCCCTTACAAAAAAAAATGTTTTGTTAGTTTTATAGCAACTTTTGATTTTCACTGTGTTGGTTGTAATTTAGCATTAGTGTTACATTAAAATTGTATAATGGCAGAAGGAAACAATAAGCTGCTCTAGTCTGCTGTTTTGAATGCCTCTAGCATTTTGCCTCTCCAAAATCCCTACCTTCATTTTGCCATTTTTCTATCTGTCCCATGATCTTTGCATCACAGATGCCCTCTGCATCAATAGTTCCTGTATTCCACTCCATTCCATGGATCTACAGCCCTCACTGTGAAAAAGTACTTTCAAAGTTCTGGGGAATAGTTACTTCCTCTGCAATCTGCTGCTGTTATCCATTCCTTCTTCATCTATAATTCTTTTTCAGAATAACACTTCAAATTTTTTTCAAGATCGTTTCATGTACTAATATCATATCTCACATTCACTTCAGTTTTAGCTTATCAAGCCTGTGGTCACATTCTTTTTCCTCCACCCCTCAAATCTTTCTTGTACCTTTCATAGGTTCATAGGTTCATAGGTAGGTACTAGACTATCTGCCCAAAGGCATTTATTAGCCAAGCCAGAATGTGTTGGCTTTTCCTCTGGATTCCTTCCATAAACCTGATGTCTCTTTCCTTATATGCTCTCCAGATCTGCATGCAGTACTAAAGATGTGGTCTGACCAAAATGCTGTAAAGCAGAAGCATTAACTTTCAAATGTATCTTTCTGAGGATATATTCCTGTACCCTGCCCCTGGTGTACAATCCAAGTGTAATCAGCACTCCCACATCCTTTTCCTGCTCTGTTGCTGTCAGTTCTACTCACCTCAACAGATATTTCAGGAATGAGGTAGCCTGAGTGCAGTACTTTGAATTTGTTTGCATTGACCTTCAACTGACACCTTTCTGATCACTTGTTCACCCTTTACACATCTATCTCTAGATGGTTTCCTCATCCTATAATGCTGCACCTTTGTGTCATCAGCAAAAAGTCTGAGTCTCTTCTTTCCCTGAGATTTGTCTAAGAAAAACACAATAAAAACTATTTCACCAAGAACAGACCCTTGCAGTACACTATTAGAGAGTTTCCTAAATTTTGATATTGTCCTTTTCACCACAGCACTCAGTGTCATATCATATCATATCATATCATATCATTTCATTTCATACCATGTCATTCAGCCATGCTGTTATCTGGTCCTCAACTCCTCAAATTTTCCTTTTAGCTTTCTAAGTGGAATTGAGTGATAAGCTTCATTACAATCCAATTAAACTATTTCAACTTGTATTTCACATTCTAGTTCACTCATAACCCAAACATTAAACTGGATCAGTTTTGAATGGCAGCTCCTTCCAGCCATAAATACATGCTAGTTGCAGTCCTGGAGATTGTTGTCTTCTAGGAACTTAATCAGTCTTTTCCTAAGGGTTCTCTATTAACTTTCACTGACACTGTTACAAAGCTAACAGGTCTGTAATTCCACAGATTTTTTTGTACCCCTTCCTTGTACAAGGGTGACACTCTTACTGTCTTCTAGTTTGCTGGCATAACTGTACTAATCAGTGATCATAGATCATCTCTATAAGTTCTATCAACAGATTTACCAGACTTCTAAGGATACTGGATACCAGCCTACCTTTATCATCACTAAGGGAAGACATTTTCCTCTTTGTCATAGTGTCTGTCCATTGTTGTCCCCACTCTGCCCTACCTCTATCTCAGCATACACCCTCCCACCAAATGTCTTTATTAATACTGATGCAAATGATTCATTCAGGACTTCTGCCTTTTCCCAGTCATCTCTGATCTCACTTCAATCTTTGCTCAGTTTGGCCACTTTTATACCTCCTTCAAACACTTTTCTATGTACCATAAAATTCCTTTTTCTAATTCCCTTTCAACTTTAACCTTCACTTCTCTTATCATTTTTGTGTTTTTTTTTTTTTTTTTTTTTGCTAACCTACTTTTATTATGCTTTTTTCCACATTCCCAGCCCTTCCTTTCTTCCTCATCTTTCTTTCAAGCTTCTCTCCACAACTTTCACTGACACTGTTATAAAGCCAACAGACCTGTTACTCCACAGACTTTTTTGTGCCCCATCTTTGTACAAGGGTGCCAGTCTTACTGTCTTCTAGTTCACTGGCATAACTACACTTTTCAGTGATCGCAGGTCACCTCCCTAAGGGGTTTCTACCAACACATTGACCAAACTTCTATGGACATTTGGAGACAACCATCTTTTACTTGTGTGCTTTATTGCTTCTAAGGGAAGGCATTTCCTGCATTGTCTTAGTGTATGTCCACTGTTCTACCCACTCTGCCCTGCCTCTATACTAGCACAGCACTCTCCCCTTGCATTTCTTTATGAAAACTGAAGCAAACATTCAGGACTTCTGTCTTCTCCAGTCATCTCTGATTTCGCTTCCATCTTTCCTCAGTTTGGCCAACTCTGTCCCTCCTTCTGTCTTTTTGTTACTTACCATAAAGGCCTTTGTTTCCCATCTTGATCCATTTTGCTAACTCCATTTCACCTTTAGCCTTCACTTCTCTTGTCATCTTTTTTACCTTTCTGCTAATCTCATTTTACTCTGCCTTCTCCACATTCCCACCCGTTCCTTTCTACCTCATGTAGGCTCTGTCATTTGCCATTAATTGCTAGCTTCACACTGTAGCCACATTACACTTGCTTTTGGTTTGCCTTTTAACTGTTCCTCATATCCTTGTCCTTTACAATGACTACCATCTTTGACCCATTATCATAGCTTGCTTACTTTCTCAGTTTGCTTTCTGTTTCTTAATTCATCCTTGACCACCTCTCCGAAAACAGCATAGTCCACTCTTTGGAAATCCCATGCCATCATCTGTTTTAATTCTTTGCTTTCGCATTACTCTGCTCCACTTAGTGGCATGATAACTGTTTGTTAACAATCCATTAACCTAGACATCTATGACACCATCTGCACTTGATAGGATGATATCCAGAATTCTACTCACGGGTATTATCCTGTACCAGTTGTACAAATCTCTCATGGTGCAATATTTCAATTAGATTTTGCCTCTCTATGCTGGAATCTTCCAGTCTGCTCTTGGCAGATGCAGATCCATCTTGAGTATTACCTTCTTCTTTCCACTTCACTGATTAAATCCCTTTTCCAGACAGTCATTTATTTTCTTGTTATGTCTCATGCATCATTTACTCCATTTCCTTTATCTTAATTGCTATGGCACTTAAAGAAGCTTTTAACCTTGGATGCACCCTTGCTCATTACTTTATTTTTGTTCTTCCTCTGTTCTGATCTCACATCTGATGCCCTTATGTATATATATATATATATATATATATATATATATATATATATATATATATATATATATATATATATATATATATATATATATATATATATATATATATATATATATATATATATATATATATATATATATATATATATATATATATATATATATATATATATATATATATATATATATATATATATATATATATATATATATATATTGTTTGTTAAAACTTTTCCTGGTAAGTGGTCAGCACAGCGGAACTCCAGTCCGCTAATGATTGGCAGTAGATTTTTACGAAACGCCAAGGTGCCAGCTCCACACCCAACCTTCAACGAAGGCACGCCCATTTACACACACATGTCTTTCGAAAGCTACACAACCAAGGGGAGGATATGCAGACTCCACACAGAAGGCACTCCCAAGCCCAGACGAGAATCGAACGGGAGAACCTCTTGCTGTGAGGTAACAACGCTACAGAAAGATATATATATATATATATATAAAATATATATATATATATATATATATATATATATATATATATATATTGTTAATCCACCCAATCATTTCCTTCTCTGTCATTGATAAAAATGCTGTACCAATGTGCAGCTGCACTACCTGGTCATTGTATCAGGTGTATGTGATTTCACCTGTATGTAGTCCCCCATGTTCTTACCTAGACCTTTAACAATGCAGAAGAAAACTACCTGGTCATAGTCTGAGTCTCACTTGTTGGTTGCTCTGCTATGTTCTGCATCTCTTTGTATCTTCTGCAGGCAGGCTAAACATCTACTAATTTCTTCTGCTTTTGTTATTCTACATTCCTTACATGTTTAAACATATAACAACTGAGATGTACATAAGTAATCCAACATGGAGAACTGCTCTCCCTTCTGAGTTAAGATGGAACTTGCCCCTTGAATAGATTCTGACATATCGGCCCCTATCTACTTATCAGTCCTAAGTCTCTCTCTCTCTTCTACTCTGCCACACCCAGTCATTATACTCTCCCTCTCCCTTGTCCACTGCCACAGCCAGTAAATGCACTCCCCAGTCCTTTATTTCTCCTGTGTGCTGGCCGATGGTACAAAGATGACAAAAACAACTTGCACTGAGAAAAAGGTGCAATTAATAAGGTGCTGGAATGTAATGTGCTCTTTGGCACTTATTCCAGCAACAACATCACACTCAAAATGTTTTTAACAAAATTAAAAGAAAAACACACCAACACACACATTTTACTTGGCTACTTACACCCTCCGATATGGGTGGGAGGGGGGTCACTGGTTCACTATATGAATATATATGTTATGTTGTTTAAAGTATACTTATGTAATTATTTTACATGCAAAAATATCATCACAGTCTATATTGAATGGTTGCCTTTTTTAATTCCATGGGCAACAATAGTGAGCCTTAGAATTGTAAGACAGTTATTTTGGGAATGGGCGATACATTCTAAGAGGTGTGCCATCTTGGAATATTCCTTCTATGCCACTGTACAGTTATCTCAAATTTAGTATATATATATATATATATATATATATATATATATATATATATAATTAGCAGGGATGTAAGGAGGCACAGCCCCCCACATCAAGGTTGTAAAAGGTTTACTCCCCGTGAAAAAATGGTTTAGCTGTAGGGCTTGGAATCAAAGTTAATTTTCTCATTTCTGGGACCCACAGTTTTACGAGTTGTTCTTGTAATAGGGAGTCATGCTGAATATGCAAAATTAATTCCTAACACTTGACTAAAACTTAGTTGTGTAGTATTGTATTTAATTAAAGGGTACTAACCAGCTTCTTATGGTAAACAAGTCTGCCACTGGATGATGGAATACAGTATTTTTCCACAACTCAATCCCTGGGATTCACAAAGCTGTTTTCTCTGTGCAGGAACAGTGTAGCCGTTCCTGCATGGAAAATGGTTGCCGTGCGATCCAGCAAACAGACGAACTGATGTGCACGAGTGTGCCTACACTGTTCCTGCATGGATATGGCTACAGAATGCTAATTACCTCATTTGCTGATGAAAAACATGCAAATGAGCTGAATTTGTGATCCACCAAGCAGCCAAGTATCTGTGCAGGAACAGTGTTATTTGCAGAAATGTATTCATTTTTGCAGAAATGTGTTGGGTTACTAATCAAATACATTTCTGCCAATAACAAAATGGAGGCATGACAGCTCTCAAAAAAGCATGTATTACAGCAGTTAGGCATGCCAATGGCCAAATATATGGCCATTGGCATGGAAAACCATTTCTTTTTTTTTAAATCAAACTTTTTTTTGGCTGACCTCTGCCATGTAAGCATAGGGCAGCAGTGCGCAAACGGGATCGGGCAGAAAATTTAAATAAAAGATGAAAATTCAAGTTTAAGGGAAATCTGCATTTTGCCATTATAGTGTATGACATGCAGAATGAAAACAATACCAGGGAACAGTGGTTGTGAAGGGAAAAGGCTCTGTGTAAGTGCAGTAGCTACTGACTAAGGCAATGGGGTATGCAAATGAGGGGAAATTTACTAAGTCACAGATTTCTTCTAAGTCCTAAGCTGCACCTAACTGTGTAGGTGCTCTAGCACAATGGTGTAACTAGGAGGAGCAACAGACATGAAAAGGGGGTGTGTAAGGCATGTTCTAAGCACATTGGAGCCCTAAGATGCAGAGATAAGCTTTGCTAAGCACAGCTAAGCAAGGGGATGTGTCTGACGCTGTCTTGTCTTATTCCATGAACAGAGGAGCATGTTCACACCCAGGGGAGGGCCATTTCTTATTGTTTACATTACCTAAATGGGTTTGCACGGAGCGCACCAGGTCCAAAGAAAAAAAAAAAAGAAAAAAATGGAAATGGCAGGACTATTTACATTTGGGCACCGGGATTATGCAGCGCTCCTCGAGGCTTAAAAGTGGGGGGAATGGGAAGGGGAAAAGAAAAGAAAAAGGAAAAACAGCAGAATTAAAACATTCAAGTACAAGTAACATAGCTGGCAGGTGGAATATGTCATAGTCAGACATTCATACAGGCAGCATCTGCAGCACAACAGTATAAAGTATGGAAACACCTTACAGTCTGTTTTTTCCCACAAACTCTGCTCCATTGGTGTACACATCCAGAGGAAAAATGTTAGGGACTGCCATTGCTTTGATCCATCAGTATGTGCTAGAGGCTGAGGGTGGAGAGTATGATAATGCTGACAACTGTCACAGATCGAGGAGGAGGAGAAGAGTGTTCAGATCCAGGGTAACTTACCAGGGGCTACATGATCTGGAGATAGTAGAGTGCTACAGGGTGGACAGAGACATATTTCATCAAATCACCCAACTGTGCCAGCCTCAACTCAGAGGTAGAACCAACAGAAGAGAACCCATCCCAGTCGATACTAAGGTATGTGTAGCCTTAAGAATTCTAGCTACAGGTACTTTCCAAAGACCTACTGGGGACATCATGGGGGTCTCACAGGCATCTGCATCCAGGGTACTCCACCAGTTCCTGGATGCCATGATACCACATGCCGGTAAGTACATTTACTTCCCCAGCACCTGTGAGGAGAGGACCAGCAATATGTGTCTCTTCCACCATTTAGCAGAATACCTGGAGGTACTGGATGCCATAGACTAAACACACATCCACATCAAAGCAACACCAAGTGAACAGGGTAGGGTCTACATAAGCTACAAGGGATTTCCCTCCATAAACTGCCAGTCATGTGCAATGCCCAGGGCTTTGTTATGAATGTGTGTGCTGGCAGCCCTGGAAGCTATCACAACTCCCACACCTGGCATTCATCACAGCTGTACTAGGCATTTGCCATTGGGGGCATCCCATATGGCCATCTGGTAGGGGATGCTGGCTATGCACTGGAGCCATGTATGATGACACCCATCAGAAACGCATACACCCACACAAGAAAACCATAATGAGGCACACACACAAACCAGGATCATTATAGAGTGTGTGTTTGGGATGCTAAAGTCATGATTCCACTGCCTTAACATATCTAGTAGAGCCTTGCAGTACTCTCCAGCCACATGTGCACACATGTTCATAGTATGTGCCATGCTACACAATATGATCCTGCGGAAACAGCTGCAGCAGGAACAGCACGAGGAAGGTCCACACAGCCCACCACCATTGTGAAAGTCCCCACAGGCAGAGAGGGACTCACAGGAAGAGGCCTGGAGCCTGCTCTTGTAGGCAGATGGAGCCATGCTCAGTATGCCTAGGCCTTGGAAAAGAGGCAACACATATCACACACTGACATTGTAAGGGTCTCCAGGGACAAACACATCTCTCTAACTTGCACACAGTAAAATGGATGACACACACATCACATTACATGTAACTTACCATGTATAGGCAGTGTACTGTGTGCAACCAACATAGGCAGCCCTCAAGCACCGTCCTCGCAAATGCCACAAGCACAAGGTAAGTCAGTCTTCTTAACAATAAATGAATGTAGTAGTATGTTCTGCTAGCATATCTATGGTAATGATGCATGCATGCAAGGGAATGGGGTGGCCTACTGGGATAGCAGCACACAACTGACAGCTATGTGGGAAACCAGGAAATGTCTGGCCAAAACTAGTCTCCACATGCTATGCAGTAGTACCCTAGGTGGCATATTACACTGCAGTATATGTGTGGGGACAACTAACTGGAGGGTCAGGTCACAGGCATGGCTGTCAGAGTGGGAGTCCCATAACCACCCCCTCACACCTACACAGCAAGTTAGCTGTAGAAAACAGCAGAGAAATGTCTGGTAAATGGGGTACAAATGGTGGCAATGTTGAATTAACCCCTACAGACTCACACAGTGACAGCACAGCAGGACCTACAGTTGCAGTAAGGTTATGAAGGGTAAGAAGTCTGAAACTGAAATGTATGTCAGTGCAATCTGACCAGGCTCTGTACTGATATGCCTCTAGTCTCTAAGACAGGGCACAACAGTATGGTAAATAGAACCAAAATGTAAAGAAAATATCAGCACAGTCTGTGCAAATGTGTACAGTTGACAGGTGTGCCCCCCATATACCCACACAAATGCAGTAACATGTATGTTTGCAGGGAATAGCAGCATAGCACACACTGGCAGGGCTGTAGCAATACACATGAAAACATGTTGCCTGTCCACAATATGCAGGGGTCAATGAGCTATGTGTATGTGTGGTTAATACTGTCTGGATCTGGCCAGCATGCTCTCCTGGCAGTCATCTCGTACTGCCCTAAGTACAGCGCTGCCTTTGACAGGGCCATGTGCAGATAACTGCAGTGCCAACTGTTATGCATGTCAGTGACACCCACTGCTCTGCAATTGACATACTTGGAAGTCACAGTGCTATGTGAAATATACTACACATATTAGCGACATCTTGAAGGATGTGTAGCAGAAGTGCCAAGGCTTTCGTGAATATAAGTGCTTTGTGGCACTGTTGCCAGTGGTCATTCTCAATAATCCTTTTTCTTCTGTTTGCTTTTACATATAATGGATATGCCTGCACAGTTGAATGCACTCTGTACCCACACCCATAACTCCCAACCTCTGACAGCAAGATGTCTGGACAAGGGCAGAAATAAAACTGGAACAAAAGCACAGTGATAGGCATGTGTTACAAATATCACCCTTACATACTGAGAAAGTTGGTAGAGTGAGGGATTTGCAGTAGCGGGAATTGTCTGAAGGTTATGTATTCTGATATAATAATGTCTGTATTATTTTGTAACATCACACTTCAATCATATGTAACTAACTTACCATAAAAATACAAGTTAACGTAGAAAGGATGAAACCTCTAGCCAAACACCTGGACAACCTGCCAAAAAAATGTACAAGTCAGAGGTATGCACATACAAGGATATGACATCTCAGGTTAGAAAGATCCTCAGCCAGTATATCACCAGGTTGCTGTACTGTTTACAAAGTTGTGTGTCATTACTGCACTGGCTGTAGCCACACCTCAAAAATGGCCTTGTTGGGCAAGAATTTACATAGCTGCTCATATAATATTGGTCTATGCATCATACAACTAGAATTCCCCTGGTAAAGCACTGTGATGATCTGAGGATGTCTGGCACTAGCTAATGACACAACACATTGCAGTTTCAGACTACAGATATGTCAGAAAATGTCTGCAAAACAAAACAAGTACCCTGAGGAAAGTCCTGTGTACTCCTGAGATGCATGACTGTAGCACACAAAACCCTGGACTGGAGTACACCTATCTCTGGAATGGAGTCCCACTCTAACTATAAAAGGTCACACTGGACATGGTCCTACACCTAGAGAATCACAGTACATGTTGGAACACACATCGGAATATATAACTGTATTGTATATATGTGTCCATGCATACAGACAGCTATGTACACCTCAACTGTCCCCGCACACACACACATCACACAGGATTACCCTCAGCTAGCTGTAGGTGGCCCATATGAGATATAGCTGCATCTGTTGTGTGAGATACACACACATATATATATATATATATATATATATATATATATATATATATAGGCAACAGATAGCATATGTCACTCATACGCACACATTGATGAGGGGAACTGAGAGACAGACAGTGATACAGAGAGAGACACAGGGGGACACAGACATAGTGAGTCACACAGATGGATACCCTGAATGGCATACAGTGATGTCCTGTTGTGGACAGTGGCATACCAGTTGTAAACAGTTGCACGTGCCAGCATAAAAAGTGAGCCCTATTGTGTAACAGTATTGAGGATGAGTTTATAATATCACATCACCTGCCTGTGAGTGTCTTCATAGGTCCAAGTATTAGGAGACTCTTCCCACTGAGTAAACTTCATATTGCCCTACTTCACAAGATCTGTTGCTTTCATTCAGCTTAGAAGTACCTTTGGACACTGATCGTCCCTGCACACTCTATAGCGCATTCGATAACTATGTAATACTATAGTACAAATAACTAGATAGGTAGGGGTTCTTATCACAATACTGGCAAGTGTGTGTGACAGTTGTGTATGTGACAATGAGGGAGTGTGTGTGTGTTTGTTTGTTTGTTTGTTTGTAGGTGAAACAGTTTTAGGCCTTTACCACCCACAACAGTTCCCAGTGGCCCATTTTATCAGTCCTGCTGATGTCATTTATCTTAACTGCACTTTGGCCAGTTGTCAGCCCCATAAGCCCTGTAGTGTGTGTAATAACTGTGTAACACTATAGTACAAATCACTAGCTAAACAGAAATTCTAATCTCAGATCTGGCAAATGAGTGCATGTGTATGTTTGTAAGAAAAAGTATTTTGATAAGACTCCCACTCACTGCTCTACTTTATCACTCCTGCTGATGTCATTCCCCTTATCAGCACCTTTGGCCAGTTGTCAACCCAGTAAGCTCTGTAGCGTGTATGATAACTGCGTAACACTACAGCACAAATCACAAGCTAGACAGGGGTTCTAATCTCAGATCTGGCAAATGACTGTGTGTGGATGTTTGTAAGAAGAAGTATTTTGATAAGTCTCCCACTCACTGCCCTACTTTATCACTGCTGCTGATGTCATTCCCCTTATCAGCAACTTTGGCCTGTTGTCAGTCCTGTAAGCTCCGTAGAGCATGAGATAACTGTGTAACACTGTAATACAAATAACTAGATAGGCAGGTGTTTAACTCTTAGATCTGGCAAATGTGTGTGTGGGTGTATAAGTGTGCATCAAAATGTGCATGTTTGTAGGAAGAAGTATTTTGATAAGTCTCCCACCCACTGCCCTACTTTATCACTCTTGCTGATGCCATTCCCCTTATCAGCACCTTTCGCCAGTTCTTAACCCAGTAAGCTCCTTAACATGTGTGATAAATGAGTAACACTGTAGCACAAATCACTAGCCTACTCAGGCATTCTAATCTCAGATCCTGCAAATGAGTGTGTGTGGATGTTTGTAAGAAGTATTTTGATAAGTCTACCACTCACTGCCCTACTTTATCACTCCTGCTCATGTGATTCCCCTTGTCAACACCTTTGGCCAGTTGTCAGCCAGGCAATCTCTGTAGCGCATGTGATAATTGTTTAACACTATAGTACAAATAACTAGATAGGCAGGAGTTCTACTCTCAGATCTGGCAAATGTGTGTGTGCGTGTGTGTGTGTGTGTGTGTGTGTGTGTGTGTGTGTGTGTGTGTGTGTGTGAAAGTGTGTATGATTGTAGGAAGAAGTAATAGGAAGAAGTATTGTGATAGGTTTCCTACCCACTGGCCTACTTTATCAGTCAAGCTGATGTCATTCCCCTTATCAGCACCTTTGGCCAATTATCAACCGAGTAAACTCTATAGCGCATGTGATAATTGTTTAACACTATAGTACAAATAACTTGATACGCAGAGGTGTGTAAGTGTGTATGTTTGTAGGAAGAAGCAATTTGATAAGTTACCCACCCACTGGCCTACTTTATCAGTCATGTTGATGTCACTCCCCTTATAGGTTCATAGGTGTGTACTAGGGTAATGGCCCTGGAGCAGTTATAAGCCTAGCCCATAGAAGTGCCCTGCTATTGTGCCACCCAGTGTTAGTTCCCAGTGCCTCCATCAAGTAGAGCCACTGGAGTGATCCCTGGGATGAACTTTCTATTAACTATCCACTCATCAAGATCTTTCTCGAACAAGGTCATCTAGGTGCTTTGCTTGACATGTATGCATGTGCAGTCTCTGGGTGAGGAACCTGTCCCTCCAGAATGTTGTGTTGATTGTGGTAATGAGGTTGAGATCTCTGCAGTGTGTGGTTCAGAGAGATTGATATGTCTTTAGATGTAGCATTTGTAAAAGAGCTGGGTCAGACATGGCTTTGCAAGTCAAGCAGAGATCGCCTCTAAGTAGGTGACATGACACAGAGAATAGCTGGAGTCTTTGAGTCTGTCTGTGTAGGACATGTGTTTAATGCCTAGGATCCTCATTGTGAGGTACTTCTGTGGCCTCTCCAGCTATTGCAGGTGTCTAGTGAGGTACATGTCAAATGGGCCATTATACTTGATGATTGGTCTAATCTGGGAAGAGTACACAGAGATGATGACCTCTTTCTTCCTGAATGCAAAACCCTTGGTAATAAGATGTGCCATATAGAAGGATTTCCTGACCACAGTGGCAATGTGGTGGTTAAAGTAGAGGTTGCTGTCAACCTGTGTCCCCAGATCTCTTATAATGCCTACAGTGTTCAATGGGCTCCCATCAATGTGGTACTTAATGGGAAGTGAGATTTTACCAAAGGGACTGATGATGCATTTTATGGTGTTAAACTTCAGGCCATGGTTTCCACACCAGTCCGTGGTCTCTATGAGGCGTTTCTGTAGGATGTCGGCATCACTTATGGAGTTAATGATGGTTCCCAGCTTGCAGTTGTCTGTGAACTTGGTCAGCCAGAGTTCATTTGTGTTGGCCTGGACACCTGAGAAGTAGATGTTGAACAGGAGAGTACCCAGGAGTGATTCCTGTGGGACTCCACTCATGACTGGCTGGCAGTCTGACTTGGAGCTCACTACCTTCACACTGTGTGTTCTATCTGTGAGCCAGTTTGCAACTCCCCTAGTGATATAGGGGTTGATGCCTAGTTTGGTGGGTTCATCAATAATTCCTGACTGTGGAATTGTATCAGGAGTCTTGGCCAGATTTATGTAGGATGTATGCAGTACCTTATTGTCATACACAATGCTGGTGACTGACTCAAAAAAGTCAATCAGGTTGAGCAGGCTTTATTTCTCTTTCACCAAGCCAAACTGTGTAGGGTTCAGAGTTAGGAGATTGCCTATATGTTTGTCGATCAGGTCCCTGATGATGCGCTCCATAGCTGTACATATCAGACTCGTCAGGTTAATGGACTGATAATTCCCAGGGCCTGTAGTTGCCACACCTTTATGGAGAGGGATGACTGTAGCAGTGTGCCATTGGGGAGGGACAAAGTCTGAGATGAGGCTGTGACTGAACAGGGCACATAGATGTGGCACCAGGTATATTTGTAGTTCATGTAGAACACAGTCAGGGACAAATTTGGGTCCCATGGAAGCTGTATTCTTGCCCATGGACAATGCAGGTATA
The DNA here is from genome assembly GCF_019279795.1 of Protopterus annectens. NCBI lineage: Eukaryota > Metazoa > Chordata > Ceratodontiformes > Protopteridae > Protopterus > Protopterus annectens. Next base: position 123,423,130 of record NC_056740.1, on the reverse strand, counting down.
ACCTGGGTGACAGTAATTCTGGGTGCCTAGCATTCTTCTGACATTCTGATTGATCCCCTAGAGGGAGAAAGGGGTAAAGCTGGCACTGAATGTGTTGGCAAAAATGTTGACAATATCTGCTGGCTCAATATAGGAGGTAGCCTTGTGCAGTAACTCAGAGCACTTCTGTGTATTGCCGTGGAGGTTCTTGATTCAAGTATCAAAGGATTTGTGATTCTTGTCAGTGTCTGCTGCAATTCTGCCATCATAGCTGGCTTTAGATGATTTCATGAGGGATCTCAAGTTGTTGTTGAGGCTAATAAGGGAATTTTACCACTCTTGGGGCTCCACCTTTTTCTGCAACAGTTTCTTTCTTCTGTTGTACAGGTTATTAATGGCAGGGGACCACCAGATTGGCCTCCAATGTTTAAAGGAGAGTGCCATGGTTCTGTTGGGTATAGCCAGTTCCATGCATTGATGTATATGTTTGTACAGTGTATTTGTGTATGATTCAGCAGTCATGCATATATTTTCCATTGCCATGGGTGCTGTGAAGTTAGCTATCTCTGTTTTTAGGAGTCCAAAGTCAGTTTTGGAGAAGTTTTTCAAGGTGGTTACCTTTGCAGGGGGTGTGGGTGAGATGTGAATTTCCATGGCAATTACTTTATAGTTGGATTTCACCAGGTAGGGATTGACTACTGTTGTCAAGCAATGGTCTCATATGTTAGTAATCAACACAGGTCAAGGATGTTGCTTCCTCTACTGGGTATCAGAATGAGCTGGTCCAGGGCATAGGAACTGATGAATTCCAGGAAGCACTGGGCCAGTGTATTGGTGCTTGAGTATCTTTCCCAGTTGATGGAGGGATAGCTGAACTATCCTAGTATGAGAATGTTGGGTTGGACCTTGATAGATTCCAGGGTGTCAAGGAATGTGGATTGAGAGTCTAAGGACATGGATGGGGACCTACAGCATGCTATGTCCTGGATTGCACTTTTACCCGATGTCAGATGTACCTGACGTATCTGAGATGCATTATGCTGGGATACTACTCTGGAGGCGTGCATATCCTTTATTAATATATTGACACTGCCTTTGGAGCTGTGGTCCATGTTTTGGGGCTGACAGGTGTGGAATGACTTATAGCCTGGTAGTGCAAGGGTGCTGTCTGCTGCTGTAAACCAGGTCCCCATTACAGCACAAATGTCAATGTTCTCCATTTTGAGGAGTGCTTCGACAGGCTGCATCTGGAGATGTAGATGTCTAGTATTGAGCAGCATGACCCTCAGACTACTTATATGTATAGCTGTTAGGGTGGTAATTTGGTTTGGAACTCCACCTAAAAAGGCACTATAGGGATGGCAAGACACTTAGCCAATACCTGGAAAGCCAGGGGTGGCAGATGCAGGCCATCTCTGGCAAGCCATCACAGTCTGTCAATCATGTCATCTCAAGCAGATACTGGGTCCCATGAGAATGACACCAGACACTTAAGCCAATTGTTGAAGTCAATCATCTGTTGTTTGTACTGCAGTATCATTCTGGGTGACAGTAGTATACTGCTCAGGGCTACTGTCATACCTGCCTGGCCCACATAATCTGAGAGCTCCACTATGTCTCTTTTCATGTAGTCAAGGGAGGTGCATCTCAGGTCATTCACACACACATGGACAATGATAGACTGATACTTGTAGTTGTGGAGTGACCTGACTGGGTGTGTTATGTGTTGGATTCTGGCACCTGATAGACAGCCAACTGTTACCTCCTCCATGTTCATCCTAGTGAGTGGGACATCTGTGTGCCTCACTATTCAGTCACTTATGATTACTGTATTAGGCAACGTGGTTAGCCTTAGGGGCTTAGGTTGAGAGGCACACTGTGTAGGTGAGATATGTATCCTGTGGTATGTGCTGTGTTGTGGTGGTCGAGTGGGTCTCTGTCTTTGTGGTCTCTACTGTTTGAGTAAATGTCTATTGAGTGCCTCTGTGAAGGCAGGTGAGTATTTTTTGTTTGTATGTCAGAGCTGTGATAGTGGGTGTTCTGGAGGGGTATGTGTTCCATGTGATGTGGTGCAGGTGTTGACCCTTCTTCTCTTGACCAGCTAACCCAGTCTTTGCTGGAGAGTGCATATCTTCCAATTCGGTGATATACGGGTATCTCTCCCAAGTCTGAGTGTTGGGAGTTTAGAGAAGAGGGTTATCTGTGTACATGAGAGTTGCAACAGTGCCTCAGAATGCCTAAGTGCATCAGGTTAATGGGCAAAAGTACAGAGAACTGCACTTTAATCATGCCAGGATGGATGGTCATAACTAATAAGTACCGGAGCTAAT